>NW_006408618.1:9742543-9743757 GCF_000296735.1 Chrysochloris asiatica
TATAAATACACACATACCATAGGAAGCCCACCAGAGAAAAGCTATCTCCCAATGTGTTACATAGAATGGGTAGAGCAGGATAGTGACCGTAATAACTAGATTAGGAAGTCAACACTATTGACACTTGTCTGGTCTTTGTAATTCTAGAGAGCAAACTGTGTACCCAACTCCATTTTACACTTCCTCCTTGTTTACCAAGGCGATGCAGTGTTGTTGAGGAGAACAATAATCAGAAATTACAATAATGACAGAAGTTCTCATTAACTGAGCACTGCCCATAAATCAGACCCTCTGCTAAGCATTTCTCCAACCAACAGCCACATGTTCTGAGTACTATTATCCCCATTTTAACATGTAAGCCACAAAAGAAGGGGGAAAAACCTTGGAAGTCGCTCTTCTGTCTCCTCCCAGGTGATTTTTTAAAGAATTATTGTAAAAGCAGATGTACAGGGAGAAAGGGAGACAGAGCATGCACTTAGTACAACACTTCAATGGGCCACGCTTGGTTGGCATATGTTTATATATTTTCACTTCTTTCATTTTCACAATAATTTTATTGGCTAGGCATCAGAATTCTCTCAAATATGAAAAACTGAGGCTCTGTGAGATTAACAAATGGACAAATTCATGTAACAGTGAAGAGTAGAGTTAGATTAAACCTGTGATTAAACCCGTGTGTGTGTGTGATTCCAGGAGCCCTGGTGGCACAGTCACTAAAGCTAGCCAAAAGGTCATCAGTTCCAATCCACCCACAGAATCTTGATAGGAATATGTGGCAGGATCATGAACAACTATGGGAAGGCAAATGGCACTGTTGTTGTTGTTGTTGTTGTTGTTGTTGTTGTTGTTGTTATGTGCCCCGGTGGAGTCGGTTCCAACTCATAGCAACCCTCTACAGGGTTTCCAAGGCTGTAAATCTTTCCGGAAGCAGAAATCCTCATCTTTCTTAGCGGAACAGTTGGTAGTTTTGAACTGCTGACCTTGTAGTTGGCAGCCTGACTCGTAATCACTACACTACCAAAGCTTCTTAAAGATTTACTGAATAGCATATGGATAACCAGAATATGAAGTCCCTGGGTAGTGCCAATGGTTACGTATTTGAATAGGAGACAAAAGGTTGGGGATTTAAATCCACTCCTGGATGCTTTGGAAGACAGGCCTGGGGCTCTTGTTCCCAACGGTCACAACCTTTGAACACCCTATGGAACTGTTCT
>NW_006408618.1:9743857-9745691 GCF_000296735.1 Chrysochloris asiatica
AGATTAAACCTGTGATTAAACCCAAGTGTGTGTGTGATTCCAGGAGCCCTGGTGGCACAGTCACTAAGGTTAGCCAAAAGGTCATCAGTTCCAATCCACCCACAGCTTCTTGGTTGGAAGATGTGGCAGGATCATGAACAACTATGGGAATGCAAATGGCACTGTTGTTGTTGTTATGTGCCCCGGTGGAGTTGGTTCCAACTCATAGCACCCCTGAACAGGGTTTCCAAGGCTGTAAATCTTTCCAGAAGCAGAAAGCCGTATCTTTCTCTGCAGAACAGTTGGTAGTTTCCAACTGCTAACCTGTGGTTGGCAGCCTGACTCGTAACCACTACGCTACCAGAGCTTCTTAAAGGTTTACTGAATAGCATATGGATAACCAGAATATGAAGTCCCTGGGTAGTGCAATTGGTTAAGTATTTGAATAGGAGCCAAAAGGTTGGGGATTTAAATCCACTCCTGGATGCTTTGGAAGACAGGCCTGGGGCTCTAGTTCCCAATGGTCACAACCTTTGAACACTCTATGGAGCTGTTCTACTCAGCACACACAGGGTGTCCAGGAATCAGAATCATCTTGACTACAACTAACAACAACCAGACTGTAGGCAAAGCATGTTATTGTCTGTTACCTGGTTTAGAGGAATTCATAGAAGGTCCTTCTACTTCCTGAAATGCTGCCAATCACTGATTTAGAGTTCTCGTTAAAAGCAAAACCCCTAGAAGGAAGAATGGATGCATAGGCAGATGTGCAGGTGGGTGGACAGATTGAAAGATCGACTGACAGAGATTTAGAAAGATAGAGAAGAATATCATGCTTGGTAAAGTGGAGGATTGGCGAGGAAGACCCCAAAGAGATGGACTGTCACAGTGGCAGCAGCAATGGCTCAGATGTAAGAGTCATTGAGAGGGTGGCTCAGGATCGGGCAATGTTTTCTTCTAATGTGCAGTAGGTTGCTATCATAGGAACTGACTCGATGGCTCCTAACAATAACATTGGTCACGTTTTAATTTTCAAATCTCTTCTTGATGTCCTTACCCCAAGCACTTGGGATTGAAAAAAAAAAAAATCCAAAGAACTGGTTTTTTTTGTAGAAAAAGGAAGACCAAACATACTTGGCTTATGAACACAAGAGACCAGACATATTAACCTGTCACAGAAGTCAGGGAACTGCTGGGTTCTTTAATATCTTACCAAATGGCTAATGTGCTTTGGTTTTACAAAGCCCTTTCAAACACATCATCTCAATTAATATTTACAATAACCCTAACTCTTCTCCCCACTTTAGGATTGAGAAAACCATGCCAACTGGACCACACAATGTTAAATCCCCATTCATCTTCCTCTTAGTCAATAGCTACTCCACATTCTTCTTGTGGTGATGCAGAAACAGCAGATGTCCACCAGAGGGCAGCAGAGTACAAACAGAGCAAAGGAACCAAGAGAGACTGGCCCACAATGATGTTATTTTCCCTACAGTCCCACTCTGGAGCAGTTCTGAAGAGGGAAAATTCAGGCAAGGAAATATCTATGAAGAAACAGCATAATGTCATAGACATAATAAGCCCTTTGGCTAAACCTAGAGTCCACTCTTGAGTCCTGCCTCATGCCAGTTCTGTGACCCTGAAAACATTTCCTAACATCTTTAAACATTTGTTTTCTCATTTCTAAAATGGAGACCATCATTTCTACCTAATAGGGGTATTACTGAGAATCAAGTGAGATAATTGCATAAAGCACACACCACAGTGGTGGGACTTGGCTTGTTCCTGGGAAATTATTGTTGCTAAGAACTGTCTAGGAGGTTCCAATTTATAGAGATCCTGTATAGGGTTT
>NW_006408618.1:9746481-9749165 GCF_000296735.1 Chrysochloris asiatica
GAACAAGTGAGGGAATGCAAATGACGCTGTTGTTGTTGTTGTTATGTGCCGTGGTGGAGTCGGTTCCAAGTCATTGCAACCCTGTACAGGGTTTCCGAGGCTGTAAATCTTTCCGGAAGCAGTAATTCTCCCGTGGAACAGTTGGTAGTTCCAAACTGCTGACCATGACATTAGCAGCCTGATTCATAACCAGTATGCTTCCACAGCTCCTTTCAAATGGCACTAAACCTATACACAGGTTTGACTAAGGATATTTCTACATATGTATCTGTAAGTGCTGCAAATAGATCAATGAATATGGATACAGGAGTCAAAGTTATGAAAACTTCTTAGCCATAACTAAGCATCCTGAAGAAATGAGTCACTTTAGGGACTCAGGACCCTAGTTTTGAGGACATCAAGTTCAGTTTGCATAGCATAGCCCACAATGAGAATGTTTTGCATCCTACTGTGGTGAGTAGTGACTAGGGTCTTAAAAGTGTATGAACAGCTGTCTAAGGTACAACTGTTGGTCTCTCCCTGAGAGCAAAGACGAGTGAAGAAAATGAAAGCCACATGGGAACAATTAGTCCATCGAGAGACTGGACCACATGAACCCTAGCCTCCATGACCCTGAGAACAGAACAAATGGTCCCCAGTCACTACCACTCTGAAAGGAATCACAATAGTGAGAGAAAATGGGGGGCGGGGGACCCAGGCTTATTGGTTTGTTGCTGTTGTTAAGTGCTGTTGAGTTGGTTCTGACTAATAGCAACTTTGTATAGCCGAGGCTGTAAATCTTTGTAGGATTTATCATCATTATCCCAGGGAGAGGCTGGTGGGCTTTAACTGTTCACCTTGTGGTCTAATGCTTATCCCTCATAGCCACCATGCTCCCTACTGGTTAGATTTGTTGTTGTGTGCTGTCAGGTTTCTGAGAGTAGCTGGTGGATTTCAAATGACAACTTTTTGGTTACCAGTCCAGTGCTTATCCTACAGCGCCACACCAGGACTCATAGTTTGATGTTGTTGTTGTTGTTGTTAAGTGTCATCGAGTCAGTTCCAAAACACAGTGACCCTGTATAGCATTTCTGAGGAGTAGCTGGTGAGCTTGAACTGCCGATCTTGCAGTTCAAATGGCTTTGTAGTCTGGCACATTAACCCACAGCACCACACCAGAACTCCTGGTAGAGGCTGGTAAAAACCCTGAAACTATGGCCCATCAATCCTGGACTTGAACTCACCTCCGAGGCCCAACTTTCCACCAACCAATAGGGCCTATAAGCTGACTAGTAACACTAGAAAGGCACAACCCCTTAGAACAATCAACCATGGGAGACCAAAGGGCAGCATTTGCCCAGGAAGGCTAGGAAGGACGGAAGAATGGAAACAGGAAGTACAAGCAAACAATCAGAAGAGTGTTATTACATTGCAATCAACATTATTAAACAAAAGGTGTACAAAATGTTGACTAGAAAACCCAATTTGCTTGTAAACTTTCACCAAATCACCATAAAAAGTTAAAAGCAAAAGAAAAAATTAACAACCTTGGCACCCCTACAGAGCCGTTCAGTTCTGTTCTTTGTTGCTGTTAAGTACTGTGGTGTCAGTTGCTACTCATAATGACCCTATGTAGGGTTTGTGAGGAGCGGCTGGTGGATTTCGATTGCTGACCTTGCAGTTAGCAGTCCAGTGCTTACTCTATAGTGCCACACCAGTGTAATTTAAAGTCGATTTGACAGCAGTGAATTTACTTTGGGTTTTGTGTGGTTCCTGTTGCCATGCTCATTTCACTACACCACACAAAACGTGTAACTAAAATCTAGCCTCTTGACTCAAATGCTAATATGACACAGGTATTTCAAATACCAGCAGGGTGATCTGGGGTGGACAGGTTACAACAATGTTTCCAAACAGGAAGAAAGTCCTGGTGATCTACTTCCAAAAATTAGCCAATGAAAACTATGGATCACAACAGAATCCTTTCTGATACGTAACGAAAAATAAACACCGTAGGGTTCATCAAAACCCACAGTGGCTGCAACAGTGGGCTGATGCATGCCAACAATCGTGGAGATGGAGCAGGGCTGAGCAAAGTTTCATTCTGTCATACATGGATGGGATCACCCTGAGTCACAGCTAACCTGATGCCAACTAACAACAGCAGGAAACTTCCAAATGCAAAGCTCAAATACTGCATTGGCACTTCGCCTGTGGCTCCTCAGTTTTCTCACTTACATGTACTGAAAATTTAGATAAGTCTACTTTTGCAGTGAGACCCAATAGGTTGATTAAATCATTTGGTGCCTTTGGTGCTCCATGACCCAATGCCATTTCACTGCAGAGCACAGGCATTCTACAGAACTGTGAGACGCACTTTGTGTTCCAATAGAACCAGTTGGTTTGACGATGAGGCATTAAAGTTATCATTTTTCTTTTCCACAAGCAATAAGAATGAAAAAGCAAAAGCGTGAAGTCCATTTTTATTAAAACTAGGGGTCAGCTGAAACCCATGCCTCAAAATACTAGCAAAGACTGTGACAAACACTGGAGACTGGACAAGGGTACACTCAGGAGGAAACAGAGAGAGGACTCCAGGGAGAGAGGAGCCCAGGTCTCTCCATTAGGTGGGGAGGAGTAATGGATAGACAGACTCACACAGAAAACTCTGGGTAAAGACAAAAATAAAATAAATGATAAAAATG
>NW_006408618.1:9750260-9758770 GCF_000296735.1 Chrysochloris asiatica
ACATAATTCACAATAAATCATTTAAAAAAAAAAAAAAGACCAGACAGCTGAGGAAATGGCACTGATCCCTGCCCACCACCAAACCCAAATCAAATCCATTGCCATTGAGTAGTTTCCAACCCATAGTAACCCTGCACGATAGAATGGATCGCCCCCTACTGGTTTCCAAGACTGTGATCTAAATGGAAGAAGACTGCTACATCTTTGGTCCTGTAGAGTGGCTGGTGGGTTCAGACCACCAATCTTTTGTTTAGCAACCTAGAGCTTTACCCACTGCACTACCAGGGTTCCTTTCCCCAACACAAACCGCCTATAAATAATTGGTTCAGGGGAAGACTCAATTCCTTCAAAGACACCTAATGTAAAGGAATATGTGCATAATCTGTACAAACATACTATAAAATCAAAGCAGGAAAGTCTCATAAAAAATCATTGGAAGGCAGTGAGAACATTCACCAGAAAAATGCTGCTACAGAACAAAGGGAAAATTGTCACCAGACATTACATCAGGAGTTAGCATAAAATAAATAATGAAACAATGGTTTCTATGAAGCAAGAGCATAAAGCTGAGTTAGAAAAGTTCAGGGGGAAAATGGTGAACAACAGACAAGAGGTAAATGTGGCCTGCAGGGTTCAGGAAAGATGTGGGAGAGAAAGCAAAGAAATTCAGGCACAAATGGAGAGAGCATGAAAGTGAAGAGACACTCGTGAAAACAAGGAAGGGGCAGGACAGATGGAAATGAGAAAGACAAAATAAGAAATGAAGCATATAAATTTTTATTTATCAAAGACAGAATTATATGAGGGTAAGACAAAAAGTACTGCTACAGAATCATAGAGGCCTTTATTAATCAAAAGTATCAAAATGTGAAGCTATTGTTTTTCAAACATATCTTTCACTAAGGTCTCTATACTTTGGAAGGCGGTGTTTCCGTCTCTCTAACTCCCAAGCTCTTTGATGTGCACCATGTCAAAACGGCAATTTTGGCATCCTCGGGGGACTCAAATTGTGCTCATATTCAATGGTTTTGAAGGACTATAGGGTGGATGTGGTAAGGGTTCCCAATAAAATTCTCATGGAACCATCCTTGCTACCTTCAAAGAACACACAGGTGTGTTGCCATGGTAGAAAAAAAAAATCCTTGGCTCAACTTTGCTGGCCTTTTTACACTGATACAGTACTCATGTGTCCTTCAAGACATATCTATCAAAAGAAAGGGCTGCAGCAAGCACTGGACACTGGATAGGGCTGCACGCGAGAGGAAGCACAGAGAACTCCAGAGAGTTGGAATCCCAAAAAAGGTCACCATAACCTTCTAACCCAACAGATCCCTTCAGAAGTCACTGTTTCGATTAAACTTGTTTTTTAAGGCACTCCAGGAGTCCTGGTGCGCGGTGCTGTGCCACTGCACTAGACTGCAAGATTGGTTTGAACCATAAGGTCGGCAGTTCAAACTCCCCAGCCACTCCTCAGAAATCCTAGACAGGGTCGCAATAAGTTGGAACTAACTCAACAGCACATAACAACAACAAGGAGACGAGCCAGCCACTGCTTGGAAACACTGTACAGGATCACTGTGAGTAAGAACAGATTTGATAGCACTTACCAACAAGGAGACTAGTGTTTTACTAAGAGGACTTGTCTGCAGATATCCACGGATGTGGATGTGACATGTTTCAACACATTTTTTGAGGAATAAACCTGTGAATGTGTGAACTGGAACCCAAGTAGCAATGTATTTGCATATCTGTAATTCATTAGCATATACATATGTGTGTGTTTGTGTGTCTATGAATATACATATACACATATTTCTCATATACATATATATGAAATACATATATAGAGAATTCCTAAAAAGAAAACCAAAATAATGGGAGAAACCAAATATTTAAGGTATACAAGAGGGTTTCTAAAAGTTCTTAGGGGGAAAAAAAAACCAAACAACATTATCTTTTCATTCCATTTTCCACAAACTTTGGAAAGTCCCCTTGCCATTTAAGAAAAAAATTTCTGAATGATAAGTTATAAATGTTCATATTAAACCAGTGTGCCCTGTTTCAAGTAACAACTGATCTAGACCATCAACAACGATTGGACTTCAAAGATATAGAAGTAATGTTCAGCAATAAAACCAAGACTTTCATCCAGCTGGCCTGAAAATTCCCCAGTCAGATTTAACTCTAGTGGAGCAACACATAAGAAATCTAATACATGCAGCTTTGAAGCATCAGTTCACAAGAGTGGAAATGCTTTCCTCCAGGGCAGGAACCTGGAAAAGACTCATGGGTTCACTTGCTGTTCACAACAAAGCCGGCCACTGGGGCATTGTGGAAGGGCAGGGTCTTTAGATCAGACACACTGGGCTGATCCCCGCTCTCCAACTCATCACTTTCTATGTGATCTTGGGTTACTCTACTTCTTTGCACCTCAATTTCCACATCTGCAAAATCACTTCTAACTCCGTGTTGTTGTTGTTGTTGTTAAGCGCTGTCAAGCCAATTCCAACCCACAGTGACCCTGTATGGGTTTCCGATGAGCAGCTGGTGAGCTTGAACCACCGACCTCGCAGTTCAAATGGCTTTGCAGTCTGGCACATTAACCCACAGCGCCACACCAGGACTCCTCTAATTCCATAGGTTAAATGAAATGATACGAATCATGTGTCAAGCATATGGTTGTTACTGTTAAGGACCATCGAGTCGGTTCCAACTCATAACAATCCTGTATAGGGTTTTTAAGTAGCAGTTGGTGGGTTTGAACTGCCGACTTTTGGTTGACAGTCCACTGCTGATCCTACATACACATGGTTGATGTCTAAAAACCAATTTATTTTATATATTTTTTTTAAATTAAAGCCATTATTGCATCTCGGCGCATTCTTCGTCCTCAAACCCTTTAGCACACTAGGGTATGGAAGAAGTTCTGTCACAAAGGGAACTGTGGTAGAAGAACATGTTCTGCATGAGGGAAGGGTGTGGCGATGGTTAAGCACTTGGCTGTGAACTAAAAGACTGGTTGTTCAAATCCACCCAGTAGCTCCGCAGGACAAAGACCTAGCAATCTGCTCCCACAAAGATTGCTGCTGTTGTGAAGTGCCTTCAAGTCAGTTCCGACTCATAGCAACCCTGTATAGGGTTTCTGAGGAGCTGCTGGTGGATTTGAACTGCCAGCCTTGTGGTCTGCAGTCCAGTGCTGATCCTACAGTGCCACATCAGGAGTCCCCCATAAAAACTGTTTTTGTTAAGTGCCGTCAAGTCGGTTCTGACTCAATGGGGCAGTTCTACTATGTCACACAGGGTTACTAAGAGTTGATAGCAACTCTATGGCACCCAACAACAATCCTAGAATGCTATGGATTGAACTGTGCCCCTCAAAGCTATGTGCCCCTTATACATTATTATGGCATCATCTCATTTGGGAACAGGGCTTTCTCTGTTATGTTAATGGTGCCATAGCTAAGTGATGTGTGTCTTAAACCTAACCACTTCTTAGTTACAATGGAGCAGAGTAGACACAAACCAAACATAAACAAGAGGAAGACAGATGCCATGTGAAAATCGCCAAGGCACGGTTGCTAGGATTACAAAACTGGAAGAATTAAGGAGCCAATAGAGAGAAAGCCGTCTCCTAGAGCCCGTGCCCTGAACTCGGGCTTCTAGCCTGCGAAACTGAGAGAATAAATTCCTGTCTCTGAAAGCCACCCACGTGTGGTATTTTTGTTACATCAACAGTAGTAAACTAAGTCAGGTACCGTGGCTGCTTGTGGAATCCTCCCCGACATGAGCTGGAAGAGAGTCTGTAGTGGGTCGTTGGACACCAGGGTGCTGGTGAAGCTGCAGAGAGAGATGGCCATCAGTGGGGATTGAGTCAAGAGAACCTCTTCACTTCTTCACTATTCCCTCTAGCCATCAGGCCTTCCATATTTCCATTAGATTTCAGCAGCTTCACTTGGAATGTGGGTTTCTCATTGCTTTCTACGGTGCCTTTGTTATATCCTCCATTTGGTGAGGGTTGGCAGGATCTTCAACCCACCATGCACCCCAAGTTCTCATTGCTGGAGATATTTCCTTCAGTCTGGCACTGATGCCCTAACTTCAGCATCATCTGAACAACCCCTGGAAAGCCCAAGTGCTTAACATGGAAGGTCCTGACTGTGGACCTCTCCTTCCCAGATGCCTCTCTTCATCTCCTCCAAAGCATTCCTCCTCCTCTCCAAGTCCACAGCTCTCAATGTCATTTTTCTGGCTCATCACAGACCTGGGTCTATAGTGCTTTTACTCACAAGTACTAAATAGTCATTTTCTGTAACCAAGGAGGCGTGGAACTGGGACCAGAAATGATCCTGCTGATGACAAACCATGGGATCTGCTTAACAAGGATATAATAAGCTCTACAGCTGATTTGAGATTTAAGTAGACTCAATAAGAGATATTTTTCACAATTCACTGGGCCCCAGCAAAACTCAATGGCCCAAGGCAAAAATCTGTAGTAGAGATATATGCTACAAGGTGGAGTTATAAATTGTTAATTCCCAAAACCCAAAGGAAAGTCATCCCTCAGAACACTTCCTTTTATTTAATAGCACTCTTGCCTCAAGAACTCAGAGTTCTGATAATAATAAAAATTCCATGATCCTCACCATCTCAGCTTCTGATAATAATGAAGTATGCCGTGGTGTTACTTACTAATCCTTGGGAAGACTGGAGGTTCAAATAATAAAGAGACCCAACTGAGGCCACCATGAAGAATGGGCGCCTAGGTTGTATGGCCACCCTTTGATCTACAGACACCTAAAAAAAGAGGTATCTATCTTTTTATTCAATTGTCTGTACAACAAGATTTGTGGCCAAATATCAACTGCTAGCTAGAACTGAAAGACTTACTCAGAAACCTTTCTCCTATGTTCCCTACACCTACCTCCTTGATTTGATCTTACTTGTCAGTCCCTATCTGTTCCTGAACTGGGCATTAACTGCCTCCTTCTATCTTCCTGATTTGATCTTAGTGCCTAGATCTTGGTGTGCTGGAGTGATTTCTAACTAAGCACACCCTTCCAAGTCTCAGTATCTCTCATTGACCTAGATAAAGTTTTCTCACTCTAATTTGCAGTCCCATAAACTCCTTTTCCTCTCATACCTCACTTTCCTATTACTCCATGCTCCTATGTTTTTCTCAGTATCCAGATTCACAATGCAAAACTAAGCAGTAGACAATACATACATTTAAAATTCAATCCTAAGGCTCTCTCCACTATATTTAAGTGATGACTTCTTCGCTCACTGATAGAATAAGCTAAAATAAACACTCACAAAAAGAGGCTATATAGCAATATATAATCCTATCTAACTTTTTTTTGAAACTCCAACCCTGGAAAATCTGACTACAATGTTTGCTTCAACTTAGAAATGAAGCTATGTCCAGCTTCTGGAGAAAAGAAAGGCTAAGTTCATCTCAGGAAAGAGCAACTAGGAAGATGTTTGGAATGTGGGGCTCTGAGGGCTGCTTTCATTTCTTCCCACCCTCACCCCTACCCTTCCTTCCTGGGAAGACCTCCTTTGCAAGCCCCGACTCACCCACTCATGACCCAGCTGTAGGTCCTTGGGTCCATCTTGCTGGACAGGAAAAAGGCATGGCCCCACAAGTGGTTCTTCATGGCCCATTCCAAGGCTTCCTGAAAACCAAAAGCATCACCCTTAATATTGGCTAACCTTCCTCCAACAAGAACAATCAATCAATCAACCTATTGATAACTTACTATGTTCATATACAATATCACCCTAAGCACCCAGGTATGGCTGAGTTCTAACCAATGGCAGGATATGGGAATAAGATGTACCACTTTCAGGTCTGGCCCATAAACTACCTATATGCAATCGTTCATGTCCTTTTCTCCATTTGGAGGTAGGATATGGGAATAAGATGTACCACTTTCAGGTCTGGCCCATAAACTACCTATATGCAATCGTTCACGTCCTTTTCTCCATTTGGGGGTAGTGGTGGTTGTGGCCGGGCAGTCGGTTCTGACTCATAGCCACCCAGCATAGGGTTTCCAAAGCTGTAGATCTTCAAGGAAGCAGAAAGCCTCATCTCTCTTCCACTAGCTAACTAAAATGGAGATGGCTACATGGTGAAGACAGTAAAGTCTCCAACATTCTGAGTCTCTGAATGACTACATGGAGAATGCATACCTAGTACTCTTACATGAATAAAAATATAAACTGCAATTACATCAACTCCAGTATTTGTTATTGTAGTTAACTGCCCTCCAGTTAGCCCACAAATCATGGTGACTCCATGTACAGTGGAGCAAAATGATGGGGTTTTCTGTAGATCAGATCATTGGGACCTAGAGGATTCTCAGTTTTGGAATAGGCTGATTTTGGAAGTAGATTTCCAGGCCTTTATTCTTAGTCCATGTTAATCTGGAAGCTCTGGTGAAGCCTGTTCAGCATCACAACAACCCCCAAGCCTCCACTGAAAGACAGACATATGGTGGCTGCACATGAGGTGCATTAGCCAGGAATCAAACTCAGGTCTCCTGTCTGGGAGAGTAAATTGGCACAATCTCTAAATCTGCCACTGAACCACCAATGTCCTCACCAAGACAATACCTATGTTGTTGAGTGCTGTCAAGTTGGTTCTGACTCATAGCAATCCTATATAGGGTTTCCAAAGAGCAGGTGGTGAGCTTGAACCACTGACGTTGTATTTCAAGTCTAGCACATTATCCTGCAGCACCACACCAGGACTCCAAGACAGCACCTATAACGGTTAGTAATAACCAACCCCACTTACTACTATTAAGGAGCTCTGGTAGCGTAGTGGTTACAAATCAGGCTGCTAACCTCAGGGTCAGCAGTTCGAAACTACCAGCTGTTCCACAGGAGAAAGATGAGGCTTTCTGCTCCTGTAAAGATTTACAGCCTCGGAAACCCTATACAGGGTCGCTGTGAGTCAGAACTGACTCCACGGCATATAACAACAACAACTTATTACTACTACTACTACTGACAGTGTAGCTATCCAATGCCTTTTCATGTACCAAAAGAATGGCACCACTAACTGGGTGAGATGGGTTAGAGTTGCAAATTAAAGAAAAACAGACATGTTCTCCTCTCCAGTTGACTCTTAGGAGTATTTACTGAGGACATATTTATATGTGAATTATTTAATGAGGACCTGTATATATAGTGGAGTTCCTGATGCGGTGCTGTAGGGTAAGTTCTGGACTGCTTGCTAACCACAAGACTGGCAGTTCAAACCCACCAGTCGCCCCTTAGAACCCCTATACAGAGTCACCGTACGTCAGAAGTGACTCCATGGCACACAACAACAACAACATTTATATGTGAAGGTTTGAGCTAGTATTTCCTTGATGCGAAAAAGTAATGTGAAAAAGTAATGTGATTTTTGCATAGGAAGAATTATTGATATGATTCTACTTTCAAATATATCTTCAATGGAGATAAAGAGATCAAAAATCAATAAATTAATGAAAACTCATAAGAGAGAATCCACCACTTGTCTGTCAGTTTGTCATACTGTGGTGGCTTGTGAGTTGCTGTGATTCTGAAAGCTATGCCCCGGTATTTTAAATACCAGCAGGGTCACCCATGGTGGATAGGTTTCAGGTTAGCTTCCAGATGAAGACAGACTAGGGAGAATGAGTGACAAGCTACTTCTGAATATTTAGATACTGAAAACCTTATGAATAGTAGAGAAACACTGTCAGATATAGTGCCGGAAAATGAGACCCTCAAGTTGGAAGGCACTCTAAATGCGACTGGGGAAGAGCTGCCTCCTCAAAGAAGAGTTGACCATGATGAAACGAATGGAGTGAAGCCTGTGGGAGTAAAGTCCCCAGGACCTTCATTTGCTGATGAGGCACAACTCAAAATAAAGAGAAAAAGCTGTAAATATCCATTAATAATCAGAACATGGGCTGTACAAAGTATGAATCAAGGAAAATTGGAAAATGTCAAAAATGAAATGGAACACAAAACATCAGTATCTTAGGCATTAGTGAGCTGAAATGGACTGGTATTTGCCATTTTGAATCTGACAACTACATAGTTACTATGCCAGGAATGACAAATTGAAGAGGAATGGTGTTGAATTCATTTTCAAAAAAAAACATATCCAGATCGGTCATGAGGTACAACGCTGAATGTGATAGGATAATATCCATGTGCCTACAGGAAAGCCCAGTTAATACCACTATTATTCAAATTTACACACCAACACTAAAGCCAGTGAGGATGAAATAGAAGAATTCTACCAACTTCTTCAATCTGAAATTGCTCAAACATACAATCAAGATGTATTGATCATTACTGGTGAATGAAATGCAAAGGTTGGGAGCAAAGAGGAAGGATCAGTAGTTGGAAAATCTGGCCTTGGTGATAGAAAATGATGCCAGAGATCACATGTTCTGCAAAACCAATGATTTGTTCATTTCAAATACCTTCTTTAGACAGCATAAGAGGCGATTATACACATGGACCTC
>NW_006408618.1:9771485-9798564 GCF_000296735.1 Chrysochloris asiatica
ACTGATGATGTGCCCTGTAAACTTTCACTCAATCCACAATAAAAACCTTAAAAAAAAAAAAAAAAAAAAGACATATTATGGAAAAACTATGCATGTATTTCAAAACGTTTTTGAACCAAAATAAACTCACACTAACAAAGGATAAGACATTAGTCTGAAAAAAAGCCCCTATCCAAGCAACATGAATTCTCTTAAAATTGAAGCAAGAACATACATCAAATTTATGGTAAGGCTTGGGTGGCAGAATGGTAAAATCACTGAGGCTTTACAAAAAGTTTACGAGGAAAATGCTGCAAAGGAATCAGCAGTTTACAAATGGATAACTCGTTTTAATAAGGCACAAGATGATATTGAAGATGAAGCCCACAGGACCCGACCATCCACATCCATTTATTAGGAAACAACTAGTTCTGTTCATGTCTTAATTGAATAGGACCAACAATTCACAACAGAAACAATCATCAGCACCACAGGTAGCTATCTCAATTGGTTCCGTTTACACAATTCTGATTGGAAAATTCAAATTGAGCAAACTTCCAATGCCATGAGTACCAAAACCGTTGCACCCAAATACACTGCAGACAAAAGCAGAGCTGTCAATGGAAATTTTAAACAAGTGGGATCAAGATCCTGAAGTATTTCTTGGAAAAGTCGTAACAGGAGATGAAACATGGCAAAGTATGATCCTGAAGACAAAGCATAATCAAAGCAATGACTACCCAGAGATGAAAAGAGTCTGGTCAAAACAAAGCAGATCAGTTAAGAGCAAAGCTCATGGCAACAGTTTGGGGGGCTACTATGGCATCTTGAGTTGACTTTCTGTTGTTGTGTTGTTGGTAAGTGCCATTGAGTTGGTTCCGACTCATTATGACCGTGTATAGGGTTTCCAAGGAGAAGCTGGTGGGTTGGAATTGTCCTTGTAGGTGTATGGATATTTTCTGGAGGGCCAAAAAAATGATAGCACCTGATTGTTATTAGAGTGTTTTGAGAAAGTGAACTAAAGCTTTCACAGGAAAACTTCACCAAAGAGTTCTTCTCCACAGGACTGCTCCAGTTCATTCCCTTCATCAGACAACGGCAATGTTTGCAAGAGTTTCTATGGGAACACACTAGCCATTCACCTTACAGTCCTGATTTCACTCCTTCACTTCTTTTTGTTTCCTAATCTTAAAAATCTTCAAAGAGAACTCATTTTTCTTCACTTAATAATGCAAAGAAGATTGCACTAACATGGTCGCATTCCCAAGACTCACAGTTCTTTAGGGATGGACTAAATAACTGGAATCATCTATTACAAGAGTCTTGACTTTGATGGAGCTTATGTTGAAAAATAAAATTTGTTTTTTCTTTTTATCTTTTAATTCGATTTTTCCACTAACTTTTTTTAAAGTCTCCTTGTATATATTCTCTCACACTGGAAAAAATGACGATAGCAAAAAATTGGACAATCTAAATATCAACCTATAGGGGTTGTTATTGTTGTTATCAAGTGCCATTGAGTTGGTTCCAATTCAGAGACCCTGTATAGGATTTTTGAGGAATGGCTGGTGGGTTTGAACCACCGACCTTGTGGTTACTAGTCCAGTGCTCATCCTACAGTGCCACATTGGGATTCCTATAGGAGCTTAGTTAAAGTTATAATTTTTCCACAGAACACTGTGTAGCCATAGAAAAGTGACAACTCTTAGGTATGAGACAAGGATGCCTTTTATCACCACTTCTATTCAATATTGTGTTGGAAGTCTTAGCCATAACTAACTACAAGGCAAAAAGGGAAATTAAAGACATTCAAATTGGCAAAGAAGAAGTAAAACTCTCTCTATTTGCAGACAATATGATCCTATACATAGAAAATTCCAAAGATTAAGAAAAAAAATTACTGTAACTCATTGGAAAATTCAGCAAAGTGGCAGAGTACATGAGCAACATACAGAAATCAGTTGAATTCCTCTATACTAATAAAGACAACTTGAAAAAGGAAATTAGGAAAACAATACTACTTACAACAGTCCCCCAAAGGTGAAATATTTAGGAATAAATCTAACCAGAGTAGCCTAAGACCTATACAAAGAAAATTACAAAACACTAGTATAAGAAACCAAAAGAGATTTACAAAAATGGAAGAATATACCATGCTTATAGATAGAAAGACTTAGCAGGGTGAAAATGTTTTAAAAAGCAGAGGACAACAAATGCTGGCGAAGGTGTGGAGAGCCTGGGACCCTCCTGCATGGCTGGTGGGACTGTAAAATGGTTTAACCACTCTGCAAAATGGTCTGGCATTTCCTCAGAAAGTTGGAAATAGATATACCTTATGATCCAGCAATTCCTCTACTTGGTACATATCCATAAAAAATACAAGAATGCGAGTAAACATATGCACATCAATGTTCGCTTTTTTCATCTTTTTTTATGAGATTGACTCAAAACATACCTACACAGACAACCCATTTCTAAATGAGGCTCATTGCGTAACGGAAGAACTGAAAATGGCTATTCACACAAAAACTAGTGATCTTTTAATAGTAAGGCTATTAGCATGGCGGTTAGGAGTCGGGCTGCTAACCTTAAAATCTACAGCTCAAAACTACCAGCCGTTCTGTGGGAAAAAGATGAGGCTTTCTGCTCCCGTAAAGATTTACACACCACCACCACCACTGGTGTTTTTATTTTCTTTTTTGTACTTTTCTTTTTTCTACCTTTCTTTAATTCCCAAATACTCTAGAATGACTGTGTGTTACTCATATAACTGGGGGATAAGGGAGGCCTGGGGGAAAATGGTGGTTACTTTTTTTTCTACAAGTGTAAAAGCAGCATGAGGCAGGGCATACTTGCCTTCTTCCTTCCATAGTAGAGTAGTTTGGTGAATTTCTCCACAACCTGCGCAGGTGTCTCCACACTTGGGGGGACCTCCCCAGTGAGCAGGTTTGGGGTCCCTGCGCTCAGCACTGGCCAGTCCTCATCTGTCAGATTGATGAGGTTGGCCACGGGGGGCTGGCTCTTGTACTTCTCCAGCTTCTTGCAGTCTTGCATCAGCAGCTCAGCTATGTCAGACCCCACCATGGACTGCAAGGCAAAGAGGCTTATCTGAGTGGGAACCCTCTTAGTGCCTTTGCTAGCAGCCAGAGGCCAGTCACACAAACACAAATACAAAGCAGTCCTTCTTTGGATTTCTGTATTTCAAAATTCTGCTTCACTATCATGGTTATTTTCACCCTGTCAGGAGCCACAAAATTTCCCCAAAATATTCATGATTTCATAGGTATGTTGCCTGGCTGGTATAATAGCACAGAACTGGGTGGTAGGCCCCAGTCAAGGCAGAGAAGCAGCAGAGCCAAGATCATTAGTAAACTAAGTGGTGACATTTGAGGCACATTTTTACCCTGGGGCAATTGTTCCCTTCTTTAATATTGCATTCATGATCATAGGCTTACTCTTTATCCATCCCCAAAATACTTAAATCTCAATCCAATTTACCCCCGCCTATAGCACACAACAACAACAACAAACCCACATCAGAGTGGTAACACTCACCCCATTCTGTCGACAAAGGAGAACCAACAGTTGCCACAGCAGAGCTGAGTCTCGGCTCCTTGGTGTCTCTGATTTTCGGCTCTGAGCTGCTTTCTGCTGGCAAAACGTCATGATATCCACCTTGTGTACATCTTCCCTATGGGAGATTTCAGGGAGCAAAAAGTGAGTGGCAGGCGTATCCAGGACTCCAATGTGGAGCCCACTGGCTGGGCTGGGATTTAGAAGGAAGCCTGACACCCCCATGCTGAGGTACTGAGTCTGTACAACAGGAAAGGACAGCATAGATTACCTTCTACATCTCATCTATTTTGCAGATAAGGAAACGGAGGCCCCGAGACCTGACATGACTATGTAGGGTGGCAATTAGGAGAGCAACTTTGGAGTCACACAGCCCTAGGTTTGAATTTGGTTCTGCCATTTTTCACCTTAGACAAATTATTTATTTCCTCAAAATCTCACTTTTTCCCCTGAAACAGGGATAATGAAACATCTACTCTATACAAAGAAGAATTACAAAAATGTGTGGCAAATATTAACTGCTCAACTGAATGGTTTCCAACCTGTCTAGACGGGGCTGGTGAAAGGAGATGGCGATAAGACTCTTGTGGTTCAATAGTGAATAATTGTTATCAGGACTGATTGTGATTGTTGCAAATGTAAAGGTAGACGTTTTGTAACAAAAGGAGGAGAGTGGTTGATCTTGCAGTCCAGGAGTGGAGGACCCTGGGACCATCAAGGGACAAGAGTGGAGTGCGGGACCCTATCCAGAGAAGCAATGATGCCAGAGATGGAGACAGAGACAATGACATGGAGAGGTGGAGCGGCTGGGGACTCTAGACTCAGGGAGGGAGGGGGCTGTGTGCTGGCGGCCTGGAGGCAGGCATACAGTATGTACCCTTTGGTTGTTTGAATGGTTGTGTGTTCCTGGGTGTTTTGGTGTATATTAAAAAAAACAAACAGAAAAACAGGGATTAGAAGCAAATGATGTTTGATGACTCATGCAATATAATATAATATACAATATAATATAAATCACTGCAATATAAAAATGAATGTAAAGTTGATGTTCTCCCATGTAAACTATCACTCAATTCACAATAAAAACTTATTTTAAAATAATAATAGTAAATAAATAAATATATGTTAAGTGCTCAATAAATAGGCATATCATTTGCTCCCGATCAGTCAATAAAGCCAAAGTCAAACTGAAACCAGTAACTGAGTGTTCTAGGACCCAACTCAGTGGTCTACCCCACATCTGTATCACCAAAAGGAATAGAGGCAACAATCATTTTTAATGAAAAGAGCTGTGAGAATACTATATGAGGATATTGTTGGAGGGAGAGCTTCAGAATTGCACTAGATTTAAGGAGTAGGGACGAGCTATAAAGAGTTTGATCGCACCCGAGTCTCACAGCCACCACTTGAAGGAGGCAGAGTGGCCTTTACATCTTTTCTCATAAGAAGAAGCTGAGGTTCAGAGAAAGCTAACTGGCCCTACCCACATGGACTCATTGGGACGCCTGGGCTTGGGAACCAGGTTCTTGAACATCCAGCCAGGACTCTCCACAACAAAAACCCAAAACTCATTGCTGCCAAATCAATTCCAATATAGAGGTCCTGTAGGGCAGAGTAGAACTTCCCTGTAGGATTTCAGACACTGCAAATCAGGTCAGAACCAGACAGCTACATCTTTCTCCTACAGCACAGTTGGTGGGCTCAAGCACTGAATCACTGTACCACCAGAGTGCATCCTGAATGTATTTATTAAAAGCATTACAAGGAATTTGAAAGCAGTTCTAGTTCAGTCCTGCAGAGGGCAGACTTGGACACTGTTCAGTAACCCCAATAATTCTGTTGCCAACCTCCTCTCCAAAAAGAGCCCACTGCTGCAAGAATGTTCCCTATTACCCCCTTGTCTATAATTTCCAAAGTTGTGCTCTGTTTTCCTACGAATATCTATTAATCACACTGAACACTTAAGCTTTGTACTATGTAATTTTGCAAAATGAAGCTGATTTTAGATTTTTTAAAACTCTTAATTTTTCTTTCTGCTTTTCAACTGAACGTGGTTCTGTCCACATTTGACTCTGTATTGTAGCACAGAAAATTTCCAACTTTCAAGATGCTTTCCCAGCAGTTTTTTTTATTTTTAATGTTTTATTGTGAATTATATGATAGTTTATATGGGAGAACACTAGTTTTACATTCATCCTATTGTATATTGTTTCATTGCCATGGTTATAATACCCTCCATGCATCATCAACCAACCAAGAGGTATATCCTACAAGCCTGCCCCCCTTACCCCTTCCCCATCACCAGTACACAGCCCCTGTCCCTCTCTGGGTCTAAAGTCCCCAGTTGCTCCATCTCTCTCCACATCATCGTCTCTGCCTTCATCTCAGGCATCACTCCGTAGCAGCTTTTGCGATAAAGTACCTGATCAGGGGTCCTAAGAAAGTTCTCATCTCTTCTTGTTCCTCAGAGTCACCAAGAATAATCTGGAACAAAAAGAGCATATTTGGTCTTCCAATTGTGTCCACCCAGTGCCCCTTTTGGTCAAGTCCAGCATTAGAACCCTAGGCCATGGTTCTAGGATGTGATCAGTGTCATCTTGTTGCTGAAGAAGAGACAATATCATCTCAGGACAAACTGCTTTATCTCGGCATTACTATTTCCAGAAAAGAGTCACCCCTACTTTCTGCACCCCCCAACTCAGGGAACGCATAGTTCAGTTCCCCCATCAAAGTGCCCCATTCTTGGAAAAGTCTGGGAAAGGAAGTATGTTAATAGTAGTTGAGTAAGCCACATGCTGACATTTTGGGGGTACAGGATCTTGTTTACCTCCATGCTATGCAGTTCCACAAGCATTGTTTGCCCATCAGTGGGAGACCTGGAACACACACACACCAGCTGACCTCCTGGTCCAAAACTTACAGACACATGAGGGACGTAGAACTTCATGGGGCCAGCTTGTGAGACACCTTCTGACCAATAGACACATATGAACACCATTAGCATTACTGCCACTGCTTCATTAGTTTAGAAACATATTTCTGTCCAAATTCCACCTAAGACAACGTCAAGATTGTGGATGGGGACAAGACTACAGAAAGCTCATGTTCCAAGTCAGTTTTAAGGCTCTGAGTATACATCAGATCATAATACAAGGATTTGATGATGTGATCCAAATGATAACTCTCCATTGAAGCCTAGTTTTTCCCAATGACAGTGAGACTCTCAGAGTTCACTGGCTCTGGTAGACTCCCTGGTTCTCACAGTCTCTACTCATGAGAAGTTTTCTATATCCAGACCAAGCAATTTTATCCTGCCTTTACCTAATTCTCTCCAGTCTTCATTTTCTTTACCCATTACTTAAAGCATCTCCTTGGAAACCCTATACAGGGTCACTATGGGTTGGCACCAAACTTGACAGCACTTAACAACAACAACAAAGCACCTCTGAGTGCCTCCTCTGCAGCCTGATCGTGGTTAGAGACAGTGTTCCCTTCCAAGAATCAGTGATGGTGCAATGGCCTGTACAAGGGAAATGTTGGAAATGGAGCCATCCTGTTGGTCTTTCTGCCAAGGAGACTACAGAAGCAAGAGAGGCAAACAAAGATCTGTTCCTGGAAACATGACCTAAGGCTGATTTTCTAAGAAACTCGCCACCCAGTTCTTTCCTCATTAGACTTAACTAAATCCTTTGATGGCTTCGGACCCACCAGCCTGAAGGGGACTCCAAGCTGCTGATGCCATAGGATCATACTGCTCAGAAGCTTCTGTCATGTACTGACTGAGCTCATAGCCGCTGGAGCTGAGACCAGACTCATGCTGTTGAAGAAGGTTGGACTTGCTGGTCAATGATGGCTGAAAGGTACAATGAAAACACATAGCAAGAATCAGAATTAGTTTTAGAGAGACGGTCCTTACACATGGTCCTCAAAATACACAAGATTCATATTTTCAAATGAATGTGTTCAAAGGCCAAGAATTTACTGAGAGATACATTATAGTCTAGTGGACATAGTGTAGTTCTCAGAGTCAGGAGGCCTGAATTCAACTCTCAGCTTTGTCAATAACTCACAGCTGTGACCGTGAACAAAGCACTGAGCATAATACTCTCTTTAATGTATATACTCATCAGGACTCCTGGTGTGGCACTGTAGGATCAGCAATGGACTTCGAGCCATGAAGTTGGCAGTTCAAACCCATCACCTGCTCCTCAGAAACCCTATACAGGGTCACTGTGAGTCAGAACCAACTCAATAGCACTTAACAACAACAAACCTGCCCTCTGTGGCTGTTAACTGCCATTGAGTTTGCTCCCAGCTCATGGTGACTCCATGTACAACAGAACAAAACAGTACCTAGTCTTGTGCCTTCTCCGTGATCAATTGCAGATCAGGTCCTTGTCATCCATAGAGTTGTCATTAGCTGATGTTTGGAAGTAGATCACCAGGCCTTTCTAGTTCTTTTTAGACTAGAAACTCCACTGACACCTGATTAGTTTCATAGGAACATACAAGCCTCCAGTAATGGGTGGGAGTGGCCGTGCATGAGGTACATTGACTAGAGATTGAATTCAGGCCTCCACCTGAAAGGTGAGAACTCTCCACCTCCTCCATTTGTTGTTAACTGCTGTCCAGTCTATTCCGACCTATAGATACCCTGTATAGCATTCCAAAGAGCACATGGTGAGCTTGAACCACCAACCTTGTAGCTCAAGCAACTTTGCAGTCTGATGCATTGGCCCATAGCGTCACACCAGGAATCCTCCATAGACCTACATATTCATCCAGCAACTAGTAACTGAGCACCTGCTATGCTGTAGGCTTTGGACCTTACTGCAGGGATCCAGTGGGAGTCCTGGTATGGTACTATGGGGATAAAGCACTGGGCCACAGGTTGGTTTGGATCACAAGATCAGTGGTTCAAACTCACCAACCGCTCCTTGGTAACCCTATATAGAACCGACTTGACAACACTTAACAACAATAACAACACCTTCATGGAACTTACATTCAAAGAGCATACAAGTAAAACAATGAGTGCAGCTTCTCCTTGCACACTGTAAAGTGCAATGCACATGCATCATGGTTGCTCTTATTGTACTGCTGTTCCCATCAGTAATTATAATATGTAGCCTGCCCTGTTAAACACCTCAAAAATCATAATAATCTTGTCATGGAGGCAAAATTAATACAAGGCTGTCAGAAATCAAGGGTTCATCTCTGTAGCTTTTTGGACGCTTTCCCATAAATCTATAATTATTCTAAAGGGATACATTTATTAAAAGCTTCCTTTTGTGGCCCAGCTGGTACATGCAGAAAGAATTTAGAGGAGAAAGATGGAAACATCAGGAAAGGTTTCCAGTCCTGCTCTCTGACCTAAATTAAAAGATTCTAACAACTTCCAACTTTCTGGGTAAAACAAATTGCTAGTCTATTGGGGTTCCATAAAAAGAATCAAATGCTAACACTTGGTTGTGGCCTCTTCCCCCTTTTTCCCAGAACCTTGGAATAACATGACAATATTTCCTGATACAGCCATTTTGATAAAAATACAGAAGGGCCAGATCAGGAACCAAGATCCATGAGGCCAAAACAGGAAGGCAGGGAAGGGAAGAAGTGTGTGAGTAGAGGTTCTGTCTAAAGGGGAGGAATGACACCCCTCAGATTGCTGACCACTGGAGACCCTCATCCCCAAGGACCCTGTCCTTCCACTGCTGACAATGCCAGTTCTGGTGTCTGTCACAGGTTATTAATCCCATGTCACCTCAGGTTACCTTATTCCTCTGGGCCCCAGGCAGCAGGCTCTCAGGAAACACTTCCCCAGGCCTCTCCTGTCCAGAGTTGGGAGCAGGACTGTCTCTGTAAGGGTTCCGACTCTTAGATCTATGGGGAAATGAATGGAATGGGTGAGAGGGGCTCCTGAGCCAATCCCAGCAAGGTTGTGCTGCTGTCTGCTGGAGGTTGCTGTGCTCATTAAAAGTGTGAGCAGGTGTCAGGGCAAGCTGTATGCCACAGGGAAACACATTTCCCTCCCATTCCCCACTCCAGTCTATAAATAGCAAAAACCAGAAGCCCTTGTGGTCCAGAGCACAGCAAACGAAGTAGCCTCAGACTCTGCAGACACGGGTTGGTATCAGCAGTCTGGCATCCTGTTGTTATTGTTAAGTGATGTCAAGTCAGTTCCAACTCATAGCAACCTGTTGTTGTTTTGAAGTGCCGTTGAGTCAGTTCCAACCCATAGCGACCCTGTATAGGGTTTCTGAAGAGCAGTTGGTGAGCTTGAACCACTGACCATGCAGTTCAAATGGCTTTGCAGTCTGGCGCATTAACCCACAGTGCCACAACCTGGGATGGCTTTAATCACAGCATTGAGATTCATGAGCTCCAGAGTAAAGGCACCAGGGGAAAGGACACTTGGGTATAAAGTTCCTGTTAAGTGTTGTCAAGTCAGTTCCAACTCATAGTGATGCTGTGTAGGGTTTCTGTAGAGTGGCTAGTGGGTATGAACTGCCACCTGTGGTTCAAACCAACCTTGTGGTCCAGTACTTATCCTATAGTACCACACCAAGCTACCACTTGGGCAGATACTGCAGCAAAAACCTCCTCTCTGTTCTGTCTTATCCCATCCTTGGAGCACAAGAGTGGGCAGAGGAGAAGTACCTCAGCCTAGGCAAGACCCAGTCACATCTGTTCTGTTGTTAACAGAGGAATTAAGGCCCTCCTTTAGGATTGTGATAATCATTGGCCTGCTAAACACAAGATCGGCAGTTCAAACCCACCAGCTGTTCCAAGGGAGAAAGATGAGGCTTTCTGCTCTTGTAAATATTTACAACCTTGGAAACCTTATACAGGGGTCACTATGAGTCTAAATGGACTCCGTGGCAATGGGTGGGTTAGAGCACTAAAGGAGCCCTTGTGGTGCAATGGGTTAAGTGTTAAAGTCTAATAACCAAAAGGTCAGTAGTTCAAACCCACCAGTTGTTCCACAGGATTAAGATGAGGCAGTCTGCTTTGATAAAGATTTACAGTGTCAGAAACCCTATGAAGCAGATCTACTTGGTCCTATCAAACTGATTTCAACTCAAAGAATAGTGGCCTCACAGGATGCAGACTAGCCCAGGTCCCAGAACTGCTCCTAGAAGATACACGTCTCTTCCTCTCAGCTCCATGCGAACAGCTGCCACAGGTAATCCTGCTCTTGTCTAGTATCTCTGTGGCTAGAGCAAAATCAGACTGGCTGCTTGCTGAGGGGCCAAGCACCAGATGCCATAACGTAGCTGAGTTAGGCTAAACCAGCCCCTCCTATTACACTTACTGGAACTGGGTCTCATTATTTGTTGCAAACGAATTATTCTGACTTTCACGATACTGTTCATTGAAGTACTTTTGGTCTCGGTAATCTTCATTCTGGGTATAAGGACTCCCTTGCCTTGGAACTGCACCCTCAGAGAAAACAAAATAAAGACAGGTCACTTTCTGAAAGTTCAGAAATTTACTAGCAAGTTGTTATGTTGACTTACTGGAACAGTTGATTTTAAAACAAAATTAAAAATAAACAACCATGCTAACTAAATTGAATTAAATAGATGTCACCAGGGAGGCCTTAACTCATATATCCCTCAGTCCTCTCTGAAACTATTAGCATGCTTTCGTAGAACTGTATAGGCTCTCTGGGCAGTGCAAACGGTTAATGCACTTAGCTGCTAACTGAAATAAAAGATTGGAAGTTCAAGTCCACCCAGAGATCCCTTTTGAGAGACCTGGTGATCTACTTCCAAAACAATTCATCATTGAAAATTCTACAGAGCACGGTTCTACTTTGACACATGGAGTTGCCATGAGATGGCATCTGGTACTGGTAGACAATTGTATCATGGTGGTGATTGTGTGTATGTATGTGTGTGTGTTTTCAATCAATGTTTAAAGAGACTTTCTGTTTGCTAGCAGATCAGAAGCTATCTTTAACACACACCAAAAATCTTAATACTAGCCTCTTCAGCACCAATGGGCCAGAGCCTGAGGTCTGCTCTGAGTGCAGTGATAATCAGATTCATACTTCAGTTGGTTGCAGCTCAGCAGCACAAATGATGCCCTTGAAAACTGACTTTATTGTTACTTGATCAGATACTATAATCTCAGCTGTAAAGAGAAGTAGGGGAAATGTAGAGAAAGTGCAAACTGTCCATATTACTAGTAGCATAATGAGAGTTATTTCAGTACCATCATGTACATGTGTAAAAGAAGATCACTTCTTCCTAGCTCTTCTTCCCAAAACATCTAAGAGTAGTGACCTGACCTTGGTCTCGTCTGGACAAAAAAGAAGGAAAGGAGAGCCTCTACTTTAGCCCAGTTGGTTGTCCAAGATGAAGCTCTGAGCATGGCCTCTTTGGTACCTACTCTGCCTAACTGACCAGCTTTACCATCCCCAAATTTCAAAGATTTCTTAGAGATTATTCCATACCTCTTTCTCCAGGTAGCCTCTGTGAGTGTCCATAATAGTAATGACTTCCATACGCATATTCTTCCCTCAGGGTTGGAGAATGATAGTTCTGGTAACGATTCTCATAGCCTGGCCTAAAACATCACAAAGATGGCTGTTCATTTGAAGATGAGTGTGGTTAAGGGAGAAGTCAATGCCAGATTTGACAAACTAAACAAATGCACAGAACAGAATTGTGACCCCAATATAGACAAAGTTTGAAAGCCAAAATCAATTCTCAGTCATATAGAAAGAAAATCCTTTAAAAGAGGAGAAAACTTTTCATCATAAAACCATAACCAAATGCCTAATTCTCTTTTCTTACATATTCTTCTTTCACTCATAATAATTACATTCAACAATACAAGGAGAAAACCTTGCTCTGATGTTATCCTAGAAAGCCCCTCCCTCATGAGATGATTGTGCAAATCCCCCATATATCATTGTTACTTCAATGCATATTACAAATGGAAATGAGATGAAAAAATCAAGTTGAACTATCTTAAATCTGATGACTTTCATAGCCACTGTCATTAACATATCTCTCTTGGAGAATTCAACAATCTAAAAAGGACTGGGAAAAGGAAGCTGATGTTATTAGTATTATTATCAATTAATCATTCTTTAAGGAGCTCTGGTAGCATAGTGGTTATGAATTGGGCTGTGAACCACAAGGTCAGCAGTTCGAAACTACCAGCTGTTCCGTGAGAAAAAGACGAGTCTTTCTGCTCCTGTAAAGATTTACAGCCTCAGAAACTCTGTACAGGGCTGCTATGAGTTGGAACCGACTCCACAGCACATAACAACAACAACAACAATCATTCTTTAGCATTTCATAGGGGCAAAATGGTTTACCGTAACTGTCATAATTTCCACCCTAAATCTGTAGGCATATTCCATCCTGGGGCAAAATTCCTCCTCATGTATGACCTTGTGAAATCTAAACTACAACTATTAATTTTCTAAGTACAATGTTGGAACACACACAAGGTTGACATTTCCATTACACACGGGAGAAGTTAGAGGAAAAGAAGGAATAATGAGCACCAAGCAAGAACAAATTACATTAGTTCTCAGGGCTTGAAAACAATCCTCTGTTCTCTCAGAACATATAGGCAATGGTCCTATCCTCCACATTCTGGGTGTTAGAAATGATCTCTGGATTCTGGGTAGAGACACCTTGGTCTTAGACTTCACTTCTGCCTGTCAGACTAACTGGGATGCCAACTCTGCTCCTTTGGCTTTTGGCAACCTATTCTCCGATTCCACTGAGTGATGACTCCACCTCCTCAGTCCAGCAGACCCTGTTCTTCTGCCCCTTGGACATGGCAGCTCTGCCTTCTCAACTTTGGGTAGCAGCCCCATCCCGCTTGGTGAATATCCAACTCCAAAACCTTGGAGGCTGTGGTCCAACCCTTTGAAACTGAGAAGATCCTGCTTTCCAGGAGCCTTTCAACAGTTGTGCTGATCTCCAAGCTGCTCCAGGGATGGTCCTTTTCTTTTCTTGAAAGACAGCAGATGTAATTCCTTTGGCCTATTTCTTGCCTGTACAGTTCCAAGAGGCAGACAGCATTCTTTCCTTTCATTCTATTTCTGTTCCCTTCAATCTAAGGAGATGGATTTTCTGCTGTAGTAACTGGTTAGAGTCATCAGTAACAGTTTAATCTCTTTAACAAAAGATCTTATAGTAATTGGTGAACATTCTAGGATACATGTTGCTAGTTTGTACAACAGAATTCTGGAGCATTTGGGAATTCAGAAAGATAGAAAGAAGAAAGTACAAAAAAGAAAATTGAAACACCAATCGTGGTGGTGGTGGTATGCCATGGAGTCGGTTCGGACTCACAGCGACCCTGTACAGTAATTCCCAGGCTGTAAATGAGCTCTGGTAGCATAGTGGTTACGAATCGGGCTGCTAACCTCAAGGTCGGCAGATCGAAACTACTAGCCATTCTGCAGGAGAAAGACAAGGCTTTTTGCTCCTGTAAAGATTTACAGCCTCAGAAATACTGGGCAGGGTCACTACGAGTAGGAACGGGCTCCATGGTACTTAACAACAACAACAAATCTTTTTAGGAAAAGAAAGCCTCATCTTACTTCCATGGAACGGCTGGCAATTTCGAACTGCTGACCTGGAGGTTACTAACCTGACTCGTAACCACTACGCTACCCCAGGCATAGAGCTTAAAATTTTAGAACACATATTTTGGGGGGACACAGTTCAACCCATTACAGTGAAGAAGAAAGAAAAAGAGGAGGAAAAAAAGGAAGAACGAAAGAACAATTTACTCATAAGCATTAAGGAGAGCTGGATCCATTTCAAACCCTAAAGCCATACCTTGAATACCTGGGATAACCACCCTCATAACAGTCAACACCAGACACAGGTTGATGCCATTCCCCAGGCCTGTGTGGCTGCTGGAGCTGCTGGTGGTCTGTCCTAGGGTCCTGCTGTGGCTGGGGGCTCCCTCGGATGTCTTGCCACTGCTGAAATCGCTCGCCACTGTATCGAGAGTGAGGAGAAGGTCTATGATATTCATCTCTCAAAAGTCCTCCCTCTGGATCCTTTGACGGTGCTATGGACCTCCCCTGTGGCTGAGGTGACTGCTGGGGAACCCAAGGTTCCATCCCTGATCCTCTTGATTTTTCTTGGGTGTTGTCAGTTGTGTAGTTGTTTTATCTTCCTAAAGATAAACACCAAAATAAATTATCACTATTTTAATTGATTGGTTTTGTGAAGAAAAAAAAAAAAGAAGAAGACAACTTAGCAGACACAGCTATTGTCCTCTGAAAAATTCTTTCTACAAAATGCCACATGGATACTGATACAGAGAATTCAGAAAAAACAACCTCAATCCGCTAGATGAAATAAGAACAGGCTAGACAATTATATCAATCTTTCTTTAAAAATTTAAAGTACCTTTTGACCAATAATATGTGTGGGAGGCATGGAAGACAGATGCACAGATGCAACTAAAAAGTGCTATCAAGGTATCCCAATTCAATAAATGCTTGTTCATTTATTCTTCCAGCAAATATTTATTCGGCATTTACTAAGGAGGGCCTGTGGTGTCAGAGAAAACGAGTGGGCCTTGGAAGGAACTAGCCCAGGGTTCATATTCTAGTGCTGCCATTTACTAGCTATGTGACCAGAGAAATGGATTTTTTTTCAAATCTCAGGTTCCTCATCTGTAAAATGAGAATGATCTTGTAGGTTTATTCTCAGAATTAGAGATAATATATGGAAAGTGCCTTACACATTGCCTGGCATATAGTCATTGTTTATCAACTCATAGTATTATCAGTATATGCAAAGCACTGTGGAAGAGCCAGAGAAAGACAAGGGTACTGTGAGTAGCTGAAGACATTTTTCAGACCAAAAGAAACTGAAAATGTTCTCTTCAAAATAAGACTTTTCTGAATCCTCAAATTAACCTCTTGAAAGAACTCTCATAATATAGCGAGGCCCTGCCCCTTCTCCACGGGAGCCAATGAGATACAACTTTGGAATTGTTTGTTCAATACTACTTCTTAACTGGAGATTCTAAAACCTGGAGAATCTCCTGCACATCAAGCTAATTCCCCTCCACTCACTCCCCCAAATAAAAAATAACTCCAAATGGATAATTATCATCTAAGTGGCTCCGTTCATCTCAGAATCACAGAAGAACACATGCATCCATCCAGCAGCCTCCAAAGGAAAAGTGCACCTCAGATCTTCCTCATGGTTTGGGATACCTTTGTATCTGGAGCATGTCTCCCTTGGGAACTCTTACAGATTACAAAATTAAGAATTTGACTGATCCTGTTCATTTGCTCCCGTTACTAAAACTCTCAGCCCAGTATAAAAATTCCTATCAGAACAAAAGGTCAAAAGGGTGTGTGTTGAAACCCCGGTGTTTTACTCTGCCCCATGCTGTGGAGTCAGGGCCCACAGCCATGGGCCAAGGGCAGTGAGACAGCAGTTCCTGATCAGAGCATACAAGTAGAGCAAGGTACAGAGGAGCATATGCCTTTCTTCCCATGTCAGTCCGCTTCCTTGAAAAAGTTAAGGGCAATAAAAGCGACCTACAATAAAAGCCCCGAAAGGCCCAGTGCCCTAGACAAGTGAAAGATCATTCCTGAAGGCACTTGGACCTCAATGCCATTTAGACACAAGTAAGAGCAACAAGGGTGGTGCAAGTGGTTTGCAATCAGCTGCTAAACTAAAGGTTATGCATTTGAACCCATCCAACCACTCTGCAGAAGAAAATCCGGACGAACTGCTTACAAAAGACTACAACCAAGAAAAGCAGTTCTACTCTGTAACATATGGGGCTAACATGAGTCTGAATTAATGGGTTTGGTTTGGGTTTAAGAGCAATAAGAAGAATGTCCCATTCACCTTGTCCCCAGGTACTTGACTACATAGCCCTTTCCCCAGTTGCAAAGGCACAACACCCAATCTCTTGGCTTAAATCACATCATTTGTTGCCACATATCATCAGCTCCAATAAGTTAGACACCAAACAAAAACACAAGATTCTCAAAATGAAGGAATTACATCTACAGTGACAAATCACCCTCACACATTCAGATACATGACTTTTCCTTATTCCCAAGAAAAGCAATGTTGTCTTTCCTTATCTGACAGTAAAGTGAGCACAGTGAAAAGAAAGAAAGCAAGGAACCTAGCATTCTCACACACCTGTTCTGATGGCTCCCCAACTTCCTCCAGCGCAGCTCCAGGGACCTGGCCCAAGAAAGCCTCCTCTCCTCCTCTGGAAACTGTCAAAGTCCAGGTGCCACATCTAAGACTTACCTGGCCCTCAAATTTACAGTCAGTGAGTTACCTTTGCAACTGCCAGGCCTCCATGGAGCTGATTCATTAGGGCAAAGTACAGTCCAGCTACCTCAGTCAGGGACAAGCCTGATTTGGCGTATTTGCGCAGCACCCTGTCAGAGGATTATGCTCCCTCTTCCCTGTTAGTGGGATGAACCAGGTTCATTCACATGAGAAAATGTCCAAACCCCCACAGCAAACAAGGAAAAGAGACATTAGGAAGCATAAATCAGAAAGCCTGGAGGCAGCCTGGTTCTGTAATAAGAGCATGGCCTTGAGAATATCAACTTGGAGATCTCTCATTTGCTGCCTCTGTCACAAAGGACAATTTATTTCACTACCTTTTCCTCTAAAATAAATAAATACAGGAAGATGAGACTTTGTCTCACGTACTTTGGACATGTTATCAGGAAGGACCAGTTCGTGGAGAAGGACATCATACTTAGAGTGAAAAGGAGGAAGACCCTCAGTAAGATGGATTGGCACAGTGGTTGTGAGCATGGTACAGCACCAGACAGTGTTTTGTTCTGTTGGGCATAGGATTGTTTTGAGTCAGAACCAACCCAGTGGCACCTAACAACAACAATTCTACTGATCAAGTAGGGAAAAAGTAACTGGTGTGTTGTCTGGTTTGGGTTTTTCTCATTCATGTTTCTTTCCATCAAATTCAGGTTATGTGACCAATTCTTTTACCTAGCAGGAAGAAATATTTAAATGCTCAGTATTGAACTGGGGGACTTTGGTAAGTTTTTATTATTATTATACGAAAGCAATTTTTAGCATTTGAAAAATACATTTCTTCAGTATCATCAGCATAAACATAGAAAACCTTTGAACTGATAGCTTAAAATACAGACTCTGCTTTAGAAAGACCCAATTGAGTTTATTCTTTGTTTTAACAAACATTTATTGAGTTCCTATAATGTGCTAGGATTTGGTACACACATATATATATGAAAGACACAATCCTTGTCTTCAAAAAGCTCAGAGAAAATGAATATCTCAAGTTGATACTAGGCTAGGGAAAACTATCATTGGTGTATCTCATGTTCAGGTAGGAAAATGTATACCTGAGCTCTAGGATTTAGGCTGCAGTTCTTCAACTGACTTCTAGAACCTGGCAACTGAGTGTAAAATTCTCAGACCACAGTTAATGGTTTCTGACCTCACGGGTCACTCACTAATAGCTGCACTGCCTTTTTAATCCTCCTGGAAAGAGGTACTGCAGAAGGTCACACACATTGACAGCAGGAATCATAACATGGTTGATAAGTAAATATGTAAAAAAGATTCAGATATGAAAATATGTGCTCCAATATACTCATAACAGTCTAATGAGAGTCTTTAGCAAATAACATAACGGTAGTCCTGCTCTAAAAAAACTAGCTACATTTACCCACTAGCATGGAGTCAATTCATACTCATAGCAACCCAATAGGACAGAGCAGAACTGTCCTATATGGTTTTCAAGCTTATAAATCTTTACAGAAACAGGCCTCATCTTTCTCTCACGGAGTGGCTGGTAGGTTCAATTGCTGACCTTTCAGTTAACAACTGAGTTTTTAACTACTGTGCTACCAGGAGTCCCCTAGCTACCTTACTAGAATGCGAACTTTGGAAAAGACCTGGTTGTTGTTAGGTTCCACTAAGTCAGCTCTTACTCATAATGACCCTACCCATATACAACAGAATGAAACACTGCCTGGTCTTGTGCCATGCTCACAAATGTTGCTATGTTTGGACACACCTTGCAGCCCGTGTTAATCCATCTCATTGGAAGTCCTTATTTTTGATGTCCCTCTACTTTACCAGGCACGATGTCCTTCTACAGAGACTGGTTCCTCCTGATAATATGTTCAAAGTACTTGGGACAAAGTCTTGCCATCCTCACTTATAAGGAGCATTCTGTCTATACTTCTTCCAACACAGATGTGTTCATTCTTCTAGCAGTTGATATTTTTAATTCTTCACCAACTCCTTAATTCAAGAGCATCAGTTCTTCTTCAGTTTTCATTATTTCTTATCCAGCTTTTTCAAGGATGAAGTAATTGAAAATAAGTTTACTGATCAGATGGAGACAGGTGGAACCCTTCAACGATGGTGCTTGGTCCCCATTCAGGTCTAAAACTGAACTCACTTCTTGTTGCTCATTTTTCAGCCAAATGATAGATACATATATAAGGGGTACAGCATCACTAGTGAGGTATGCAAACCATAGAATGGTCAATCATTCAAGACAAAAAATGGCAATATTTACTCAAGTTCAAAATTCAGAAGGGCTGGGGAAGAAGGAGGAATGGAAGCAAGAAACACATGATTTTGAGTTTTGCTCTACATTTGCTCCTACTCTATCCAGGGCCTTTGAATATATTCCCTTTCCAAGTTGCAACAAGCACCACTAGTTCTGGTCTCAGGGTTGTGGAGACTGATGTTTATGTGGTAGGTTAGTTCATTGAACTAATTGTTTGCAAGCATCTTCAATTTTCTTCACTCTTCTTTCCTTCAGACAACTTTCAGCACTCATCTTTCCTTCAAACAGGGAAAGACAAACAGTTGCACCTTAGTTGCATGATCATGAGCTTTTAAATTCCCAGTCACCACTCACCAAAGTAGGATGCAGAACATTGTCTTCGTGGACTATGTTATGCCAAGTGACCATGGTGTCCACTGAGACTATGGTCCTGAGCCCCCAGATTCAGCAACTCATTACCTTAAGATATTTGATAATATCTAGGAAGTTTTCATCATTTTGCCCACCTGTAAACTCCACCACATTCATAGTTGTGTCTGCAGCAAAGGTAAATACCCATGCACAAATATCCTCTTTCAAACCCGTATATATGTGTAGGTATACTCCCACTCTCCCTTCCCATACCCATTCATCCTGTGTCATATATTATATTCTTAACATCATCCCCCAACTTCTCTGGTCTTTGGTCATTACTATTCAATGCATCAAATCTATTTTTGAAATGGTCTCTTAATTCAAGTGGAATATACTCAAGATCATACTTATGGCGCTTGTGGATTTGTTTGAATTTTCTTCAGCTTCAACTTGAACCTGCATATGAGCAATTGATGATTTGTTCCACAGTAAGCTCCTGGGATTATTCTAACTGATGTTATTGAGCTTCAACATTATGTCTTTTCACAGATATAATCTTTTTTTATTCCTGTGTATTCTATCCAGAGACGTCCATGAGTACAGTTGTCATTTATGTTGCTGAAAAAAAGGTGTTTGTAATGAATAAGTTGTTGGTCTTGCAAAATTCTATATTGTTTTTAGCACCAAGACCATCTTTTCCAATGACTGGTCCTTCATTTCCAACTTTTGCTTTCTAACAACCAGTAATTATCAATGCATCTTGATTGAATGTTTATCAATTTTAAACTAAGCAGTTGGCAAAAAAAAAAAAAACTTCAAATCATCCATTTCTTTATTTTTGGCATTAGTGGTTCATATATATATTTGGATAACAGTCTAATATTGGTTAGTCTTCCTTGTAGGCATGTGGTTATTATCCTATCACTGACAACAATATAATTTGGGATAGAGCTTGAAATGTTCTTCTTGATAATTAATGTGATGCCACTTTTCTTTGTCATTCCCAGTATGATAGGTAAGGTTCTATGTCAACTTGACAAAGGCAGGATTCTTGGTGGTTTGGCAGCTGAGATGTAGTTATCCCCCATGATGAGACCTAATATAATGTAATCAGCTCTATGATGAGGTCTGCTATATGTAGCCAATCAATTGAAAGGAAATTTCCTCAGGGGAGTGGCCTGCTGATACTGGACACATGGGACAAAGCTTGCTTGCTTGCTTCTGGGCCTGAATCCTACATGTGGCTCATCATCTCACCTCTGGTTCTTTAAATTTGAGCCAGTGATCTGTTCTGTTGCCTGCTGATCCTGGGAGTCCTAAGCAGCCTGCCATCTGACCTGCCAATCTTGGTTCATCTGACCTTCCCACCACTACAACTATGTGAGCCACTTTCCTAAAATAAATTTCTCTTTTTATATGTAGGTTTCATTGATTTTGCTTCTATCAAAAACCCCATCTAAGATACCTGACATGGTAGACGCTGTAACTCAAAATGTACAACATCAGTCCTTTCAGTTCACTAATGCCTAGGATATTTATGTGTTCCATTTCATTTTTTATGAATTCCAATTTTCCTAGACATATACTTCATACATCCCATGTCCAGATTATTAATGGATTGTTTCATCTGTTTCTTCTCATTTTGAATCATGGCACATCAGCAAATGAAGGTAACAAAAGCTTTATTTCATCCATGTCATTAAGGTCACCTCTTATTTCAGTAGTTCCTTACCCAGTCGTATTTTGAGTGCCTTCCAACCTGAAGGGCTCTTCTTCTGGTACAATACCAGACAATGTTCTGATGCTCTTAAGGTTTTCACTGGTCAATTTCTTGGGAATTAGATCATCAGGACCTACTCCTAATCTGTCTTAGTCTGGAAGCTCTGTGGAAACCTGCCCAACCATGGGTGACCCTGCTGCTATGTGGAATACCTGTGGCATAGCATCCAGCTTCGCAGCAACACCCAAGCCACCACAATACGACAAACTAAAGACATGTAGTTGAAGAGACCTCAGAGTTTCATTTCATCAATAGTAAAACTCAGATCCAGAGAAGTGAAGGGAAGTATCCAAGATCACAAAGCAAACTAGAAGCTCAGGCAGGATTATATTGGTGTATAGGAACTATTTCATACAGGTTTGCAAGAGCTGTTTGTTAGATATTCAGGGATTTGCTGCATTAGTTGTTAAACCATTGGTAGTTTAAAATCCACCATGGAGGAAATATTTATACCACAGAAATTGACAAGTGCTATAATACAGAGTAGTTCATTTTTTTCATAGAGCTAGTTTACCAGGACACGACTGCAGAGGTATGTCTAAGATATGACTTGTGTCCTGGGTACCACTAGAAGAGGGGAGGGAACCATTGAGCAGTTTCTATTGATCATTGAAGTTTCCATTAACAGCTGTGAGAAACCATTCAGCAAGTTAAAACTAATACTTTTGTATTCGTATTTGAGAGTCTTAATGGGTCAAAGCAGATTGTGAAGTCTCGCTCTGCTGAGTATGGAAAGAAAAGAAATTGAAACCAAAATTACTCTGAGCACACCATAGACCAATTTTCATCAGTGAAAGCAAGGAAGGTGCAATTGTAATTTTCATGAAGTGCCATAATGTATTAAGTAAAAGATTAACAAACTTGACTTGTATTTTTGTGCTGATATTATGACAAAGTTATTTAAAAGATGGGGGTCAGATGTTTGGACAAAGGACTATTTTCACGGCTTGTGAGAGGAACTGTTTTCCACAGATATGTCTCAACTCCACTGATTACACACCCAAACTCCTACCCAGTAATTCATTCTAACGCAGAACTGCCATTCATTCCATCACTACTCTTCATTAAATGTCTCTGGCTTAAGCATCTAGCCCAGTTATTCCAAAATGCTCCTTTTGTGACATCCCAAATCTCTCTAATTATCTCAAGAGTTATTATAAAACTCTTCAAATACTCACCAAGCAGAATTAATTTTAATTAGCTTTGATTATTTTTATAGACATATGGAATGCAACACTTATGTGAGTCATGGGATGAAATAAATCATGTTGGGATGAGGCTAGTCCAAAAGGCTGGGGATTTCTCAGTGCCTGCCTTCTCCAGCCCTGTGTGTCTGCAATTACACCTATTCCTCACTTATTGCTTTTTTCATTGTCCAACACATCACCTTTATAACCATAGTAAAAAAATCTATTCTCAGACTATTTTGTGCATTAACAATGTACAGTTGGCAGTAACAAATGCCAAGATGTAAAGAAAGAATACCACTAGCTGTGACGATGTCAACTAAGCTGAGTCATATTTCTCAGTGGTGTGGTGGTTATGTAATGATGTAATTCAGCAGTTATGTAATGATGTCATTTGGCAGTTATGTAATGATGTAGTAGTCCTCCATTTTGTGATCTCATGTGCCATTCTCCATTTCCACATAACATTGGGTTTTGCATAATGTCCCAATCTTTGGAAACAAGCCATGTTGTTAAGTCAGCAGTGGGTGTATTCAAGTTTTTCAACTTGGCAGTTCAAGCCTCTAGGTTTCTAAATCACACTTACCCAAGCCTAACAATGCATTAGTAGCTCAGTCCCCACCAGTTATTGTTGATTAGTGCTGTCAAGCTGCTTCTGACTCGCAGTGACCCTGTATAGGATTTCTGTGGAGCAGCTGGATTTGGATTTGAACTGCTGACCTTGCAGTTCAAACTGACCTTGCAGTCCATTGCTTGCCGTACAGCGCCACATCAGGACTAAATTTAATTTCATCACCCAAGTCCAGATTACAGCGTCCTTGCATGATCCCATCAGTCCTTCATGAAGTCTTCACATTATTCCTACCATGGGGTCCTTCCCTCCTGACATATTCCTCCATTGCATTCTAGCTTTCCATGGGGATTAACCCACCTCATTGCCATGGAGTAAATTCAAGTCAATTCGCAGTACCAATCTTTTTTTATAAGCAACTTTTATTGTGAATTGAGTGAAGGTTTACAGAACAGATCATGGTTCACATTCAACACTTTGTTTCAGCTCAATGACTGCAATCCACTCAATATAACACCACGTATCCTACCTCTTCCCTGTGTTTCTTGTTGCCATTCTTCCTCCTTTCCCAACCCTTCTGAATTTTGTACTTGGGTAAATGTTGCCATTTTGATCATAAATGGTTGACCAAACTATGGTGTGTTGATCTCACTAGTGTTCTTGTACCCCTTAACTACTCATTGGCTAAATTGAGCCACAGAAATTAGTTCAATTTAGGACCTCAAGGGTGACCGTGAACACCATAGTCTGAGGGTTCCTCCAGTTTCAATCTAATCAGTAAGCCTGATTTTCTTTTATGATTTTGAGTTTTGCTCCACCTTAGCTCCCACTCTATCCAGGGCCATCTAATATAATCCTTTTCTAAGCAGTTGGTATTACCTAGGCACTACTATCTGGCCTCGGGTTTGTGGAGACTGATGTTTATATGACTTATTAGTCCACTGGACTAATTGTTTCCAAGCATCTTCAATTTTCTTCACTCTTCTTTCCTTCAGATAGCGAGAGACCAATAGTTAGTTACACCTTAGATGGCTGCTCATGAGCTTTTAAGATCCCAGTTGCTACTCACCCAAGCAGGACGTAAAGCATTGTCTTTTTGGACTATGTTATACCAATTGACCATGGTGTCCTCTGTGACTAGGGTCCTGAGTCCCCATGCTAAGGAAGTCATTTCCTCAAGGTGTTTGATGTCTAAGAAGTTCTCATAACTTTGTCCCCTGTACAGCATCAGTCTTAGACTGATGTTCAACTAGAGCAGTCACTCTAGCTTGAAGTAATATTCTAGCTAGTGGAGAATTTGCAAAAATGGGAAAGGAAATTCACATAAATTAACATGTTTCCAGGGTTCTAATCCCCCATGGAGCTCTGGTAGCGTAGTGGTTACAAATCGGGCTGCAAACCTTAAGGTCAGTGGTTCGAAACTACCAGCCGCTCCGCGGCTTTCTACTCCCGTAAAGATTTACACCCTCGGAAACCTGTACAGGGTCCCTATGGGTTGGAACCGACTCGATGGCACTTAACAACAACAATCCCCCATGGAGGAGCTCTGGTGGGGCAGAGGCTAGACACAAAGGTCAGCAATGCCAAACTACCAGTCATTCCACAATAGAAAGATGTATCAGTCTGTTTCTGTTAAGATTACATCATTGGGAACCCTCTGGGCAATTCTACTCTTCTTATAGTGTTCTTATGAGTCAGAATCGGCTCAACAGCAATGGGTTTGCTGTTTTGGTTTACTATATACCCAACTTTGTCATATGCATTGGGGACACAAAAATGGATAATGTATGGTCACTGCCCTAAGAAATGGTTAGTCCAATGGAGAAGCAGACATTGAAATATCCAACTACCATTGGTTAGTCCAATGGAGAAGCAGACATTGAAATATGTGTATCTACTAGATAATTATTCTAGTAGATACACATATTACTGATTTTCTAGAAGCAGCACAGGGGAAAATGAGGAGATGTTCTACTCAAGGCTATTAGATAAATCAAGAAAGGTAGATAGAACAGCTGTAGAGAGATTGGAGGAAAGGGGACTGATGAATATATGCATGTCTGTAAAATAGAAGCATGAATTAATACTCTGTTGTCTGTAGAAGATGAGGAAAAAGGAGAAGGTAAAAGACAAACCCAAGATTTCAGGAGACCTTGTAGAGGGGATCACAGTTTTTTGTTTTGTTTTGTTTTTTTAATAAGTAATCTTAGAAGAGTAAGAAACTTGTTAGGGAAAGTGATAAATTCCAATTTGGCCATGCCGATTATAAGGGGCTATGGAACAGAGGCAACAAAAATGTCAGTTTGAGGACTAAGACATGCTTGGCCCAAGCCATGGTATTTTCAACAGTCTTATATGCATGTAAAAGTTGGACAATGAATAAGGAAGACCATAGAAGAATTGATGCATTTGAATTATGGTGTTGGAGAAGAATATTAAAGGTAACATGTACTGCTAGAAGAACAAACAAATCTGTGTTGGAAGAACTTCAACCAGAATGCTCCTTAGAAGACAAGATGACGAGACTTGTCTCTCATACTTTGGACATATCATCAGGAGAGACCAGTTCCTGGCAAATGACATCATCCTTGCTAAAATGAAGGATCAGCGAAAAAGGGGGAGACCCCCCAATGAGAAAGATTGGCACAGTGGCAGCAGCAATGGGCTCAAGCATAGAACTGTGAGAATGGCACAGGACTGGGTGGTGTTTTGTCTGTTGTATGGTAGGATCATTATGAGTCCGAACCAACTTGACAGCACCTAACAACAACAAACATTAATGGAACAGAGTTAAGTGTGTTCCATATGTATTCAGCTACAAAGGTCTGTTGTTGTTGCAAAGTGCCATTGAATTAGTTCCGATTCATAGCAACCCTGTATAGGATTTCCAAGGAGCAACTGGTGGGTTTGAATTGCCGACCTTGTGGTTCACAGTCCAATGCTGAAATACTCAAGAAATAAGTCTGAGAAGCAGAGTGAGAGCAATGTAATAGTTGAAACCATTGGACTGAATAGTAGAACCTAAGAAAAAGGTTAGACTAAGAAGATACGTCTGTGAATGAAACTCTGAATAATACTAACCATTAAAAGCTGAACAAAGAAAGTGAAGTTTATTTTGAAAAAATACAAAGGAAGTGCCAGAAAGATAGTCAGAAAACCAGGATTGGGTGGGCAGTAAAACAGCAAGGAGATGGCTTTAAAAATGAGAGAATGGTCAGCAATGCCAAATTTAGGAGAAATACCTAGAAAGGAAACAAGGAAAGGATTTGACAGTTAGGAGACTTGGTGATTTAGTATGAACAATTTCAGTCAAACAACTGTCAGAGGAATAAGGACGTAGACATGATAGCCACTTAAATAAAAATTGAAAGGAAAGAAAAACAGACAACAAGAATACATTCATTTTTTTTTAGAACTTTGGATGTGAATTAGAGTGGGCAATCACTAGGGCTACCATGGAGCACTCAGGTTCTAAGAATTAACTTAGGGTGGATAATATGAAAGAGAGTTATATGCTGACTCATCTGGAAAGACAAGTTACAGTAAAGAAAAGGAATAAATCCCAGAAGAGGCTGGTCATATGAGACACAGAGTATAGGAGTAAAAATTCACCATAGCTAAGAGGAGGGACTACCACTCCTTTGTCAGTTTGTCATTCTATGATGGCTTGTGTGTTGCTGTAATGCTGGAAGCTATGCCACCAGTATTTTTGACGTCAGCAGGGTCACCCATGGTAGACAGATTTCAACATAGCTCCAGACTAAGACAGAATATAAAGAAGAAAAGGCAGACTTTTCTGAATGTCTAGCCACTGAAAACTTCATGAATAGCAGCAGAACATTGTCAGATATAGTGTCAGAGAATGAGCCCCTCTGGTAGAAAGGTGCTCAAGAAAGGATTGAGGAAAAACTGCCTTCACAAAGTAGAATTGCCCATGATGACACAAATGTAGTATAGCTTTTGGAACCTTCATTTGCAGATGGGGCACAACTCAAAATGAGGAGACACTGCTGGAAACATGCATTAATAATCAGATCATGGAATATGTGAAGTATGAATCTAGGAAAATTGGAATTTGTCAAAAAT
>NW_006408618.1:9799709-9800546 GCF_000296735.1 Chrysochloris asiatica
AACTAAAGAAAAAAATTCAAATCTTGACTTACAATATTGAAGGATTCTATGGACAAAATATTGAAGGATGCAGAGAGTATCAAAAGAAGATGAAAGGTATACACCGAATCACAGTACCAAAAAAAACAAACAAATAAATAAAAGAGTCAATGTTCAAGCATTTAAAAAGGTAACATATAATCCAAGAACCGATAGTTGTGAACAAAGAAGTCCAAGCTGCACTGAAGGCAGGAACTGATGGAATACAAATTGAAAGTTTCCAACAAACTAATGAAGCACTGGAGGTGCTCATTTCTCTGTGGGAAGAAATTTGAAGACAGTTATCTAGCCAACCAATTGGAAGAGATCTACAATTGTGCCCATTCCAAAGACAGGTGAACTAACTGAATGCAGAAATCATGGAATAGTTTCATTACTATTATATTCAAGTAAAATTTTGCTTAAGAAAATTCAAAAATGGCTGCAGCAATATACCAACAGGGAATGGCTATAAATTCAAGCCAGATTCAGAAGAGGACATGGAACAAGAGATAACACGATTGATGTCAGATGGATCGTAGATGAAAGAAGAAAATACAAGATATTTATTCTTTCTTGTGCTTTATTGTCTATGCATCGGCTTTCAACTGCGTGAATCATGACAAGCTATGGATAACACTGCAAAGAATGGATATTTCACACCACTTAACTGGGTTCATGAGGAACCTGTACATAGACCAAGAGGCAGTTATTCGAACAGAACAAAGGGATACTTAAGGGATTTATATCAAGAAAGGTGTGTGGGAGGTGAGAACAAACAAGATGGCGGATCGGATGGACGTGTAGCAGAGAGCTCCG
>NW_006408618.1:9811665-9826922 GCF_000296735.1 Chrysochloris asiatica
TCATGAAGAGGAGTAATTTGTGGGTTATCAGAATTCCAGAACAGGAAGAGACAATAATAAAAAAAGAAGAAAACAGAAAAGAAGTTGTCAAACAGTTATTGAAAGAAAACTTCCCTAACATCATGAAAGATGAGAAGATAAACATACAAGAAGCTGAATGAACAGCAAACAGGACAGATCCCAAAAGAAAATTATCAATACATATCATAATCAAACTTTACAAGACCAAGGGCAAGGAAAGAACACTGAGAGCAGCTAGATAAAAACGAAAAGTTACCTACAAAGGAGAACCATTACGACTAAGCTCAGATTTTTCAGCAGAGACCATGCATGCAAGAAGGCAATGGAATGACATACAAAACTCTGAAAGAAAAATATTGCAAACCAAGAATCTTATACCCAACAAAGTTGTCCCTCAAATACAACAAAAAATTAGAACATTTCCAGTTAAACAGAAATTAAAGGATTTTGTAATAACCAGACCAACTTTACAAACAAATACTAAAGTGTGTTCTTTGAACTGAGAATCAACAACAGAATACAACAACTTGAGATTAACATATTTGACAACACCATCCAGAACTCAATCCAGATATATTGTTGTTGTTGTTAGGTACCATAGAGTCAGCACTGACTCATAGCGACCTTATGTACAGCATAATAAAACACTGCCCGATCCTGGGCCAACCTGGATCATCTGCATATCGCAGGTTGTTAATGAGCACTGTTGCCACGCTTGAGTCCATTGATGCTGCCACTTGGCCAATCCATCTCGTTGGGGGTCTTCCTCTTTTACTCTGACCATCCACCTTACCAAACATGATAGCCTTCTCCAGCGATTGGTCCCTTCTGACAATATGTCCAAAGTATGAGAGATGAAGTTTGGCCATCTTGGCCTCCAAGGAGGACTCTGGCTGCACTTCTTCCAAAACGGATCTACTGGTTCTTTTGGCAGCCCATGGCACTTTCAATATTCTCCTCCAACACCATAACTCAAAAACATCAATTCTTTTACGGTCTTCCTTATTCACTGTCCAGCTTTCGCATGCATGTGAGGTTATCGAAAATACCATGGCTTGGGTCAGGCACACCTTAGTCCTCAAGCTGACATCTTTGCTCTTCAACACTTTAAAAAGGGCTTCTGCAGCAGATTTACCTAATGCAATACGTCATTTGATTTCTTGACTGCTAGTTCCATGAGTGTTGATAGTTGATCCAAGAAAAATGAAGTGTTTTACAACTTCAATCTTTTCCCCATTAATAAGAATGTTGTTTATTGAGCCAGTGGTGAGGATTTTTGTATTCTTTACATTGAGATGTAATCCATACTGAAGGCTGTGCTCTTTGATCTTCATCAGTAAATTTTTTAAGTCCTCTTCACTTTCAGCAAGCAAAGTTGTATCATCTGCATATCACAGGTTGTTAATGAGTCTTCCTCCAATCCTGATGCCACATTTTTCTTCATATAACCTAGCTTTTCGGACTTCTCAGATGATTTGCTCAGCATACAGACTGAATAAGTATGGTGAAAGAATACAACCTGTCCCACACCTTTCTTAATTTTAAATCATTCAGTGTTACCATGTTCTGTTTGAACAACTGCCTCTTGGTCCATGTACAGATTCCTCATGAGCACAATTAAGTGTCCTGGAATACTCATACTTTGCAATGTTGTCCATAGCTTGTCATGATCCATACAATCAAAAGCCTTTGCATAGTCAATAAAACACAGGCACACATCTTTCTGGTATTCTCTGATTTCAGCCAAGATCCATTGGACATCAGCAATGATATCCCTCATTCCATGGCCTCTTCTGCTTGAACGTCTGGAAGTTTTCTGTCAACTTTACTCGCATGGGATATCAAAGGAATTGTCTGATAATTTCCACATTCCTTTGGGTCACCTCTCTTTGGAATGGGCACAAATACGAATCTCTTCCAATCAGTCGACCAGATAGTTGTCTTCCAAATTTCTTGGCATAGATGAGTGAGTGCCTCCTGAGTCACTTCACTTTCTTGAAAGATTTCAATTTTTATTCCATCAGTTCCTGGAGGCTTGTTCTTTGCAATTCCTTCAATGCACCTTGAACTTCCTCCTTCAGTATCATTGGCTCTGGATCATATGCTACCTCTTGAAATGGTTGAACATTAACCATTTCCTTTTAGTACATTGACTCTGTGTATTCCTTCCAATTTCTCTTTATGCTTTCTGCATCATTCAATAATTTGCCCAAGAATCTTTCAATAACAAAAGTTGAGGCTTGAAGTTTTTCAATCCAGATATAAAAGTATTTAAAGTAAAACAGAAGTCCTGGTATGGTGCTGTAGGATAAGCACTGGACCACAAGGTCAGTTTGAACCATAAGGTTGGTAATTCAAACCCACCAGCTGCTCCTTGGAAATCTTATACAGGGTTGCTATGAAATGGAACCAACTCAATGGCATTTAACAACAACAAAATAAAACAAGCATGGTGGTGGTGGTGGTGGTGGTGGTATGCCGTGGAGTCAGTTCCGACTCACAGCAACCCTATATAGGGTTTCTGAGGCTATAAATGTTTATGGGAGCAGAAAGTCTCACCTTTCTCCTGAGGAATGGCTTGTAGTTTCAAATTGCTAACCTTGAGGTTAACAACCCAATTCATAACCATTATACTACCAGAGCTTCTTAGAACAAACTTACAAGACTGAATATAGAGATATCAATTTATAATGAAGTCAACTACAAAACAAAAAGAGGAAATAGTGTAGATAAAGAACTTCCAAATGGCACAGCAGTCAAGCATATTTCCAGATAAAACAAACTGTCTTAAATGGGAAAAATTAATAAATTACAGGCTAACTTAAAGAAAATTAAAACACCATCACATCAAAATAGAATAGAAGAAAATCAGAAAAAGTTAGTAAACATGAACACAACAACTATGAAAATGAAAAAGAAGCCCACTAACAAAATGAACTCAGTTCAGAAAATTATGTAGAACAAAGAAACCAGCGCACCACAAAAAAACACACACACAGTAAAATGACAGCAATCCATTCATTCCTATCCATGACACTGAATGTAAACGAATTAAATGCAACAGTGAAGAGACAGAGAGTAGCAGAATGGATAAGAAAACAGAATCCTTCAATATGCTGTCTACAACAGACATGTCAAAAAGGTGGAGACAACCTAAATGCTCAACAACAGAAAAATAGTTAAACAAATTTTGGCATATACACACAATGGAATTGTATGCAAATTTGACGAATAACAATGAAACTGCAAGATACCTCACAACATGCATGAACGTGGAGTACATTTTGCTGAGTGAAATTAGTCAAAGGAAAAATTTTGTATGAGACCAATGTAGTAAAAAGTTAAGAAAAATTAACTTAATAAAAGAAACTTTCTATAATGATTACAGGAATCAAGAGAGGATTTAATCATGGGTTAGAGGGTTGTTGTTGTTGTTGTTAAGTACCTTCAAGTTGGTTTCAACTCATAGTGACCTTGTATAGGTTTCTGAGGAGTGACTGGTGAGTTTGAACCGTCAATCTTTCAGTTCAAACCAATCTTGGGGTCTAGCATTTATCCTACAGCGCTACACCAGGATTTTGGTTTAGAAGGTAGACACAGGTTACTACATGGGACAGGGCAGGCAATATTCAACAAGAGGGACGTTAACTTGGCAGAGGAAAGATGAAGGTAGCTGGAGACAAAGGAGAATGTGAGAGTTAAAGTGAATAGAGGTAAGTACTGGTAACTAATGATACATGGAGGGGATTGCAAGCAATGTAATGAAGCAAAGTATATGATTTGCAGAATGTAAAATTGATGATTTGCTATGTAAACCTTTATGCAATTCACACAAAAAAAGTGATATTTTTAAGAGTAAAGAATTCAAGGAATGTATTGCAGTAGGCAAATCTGTTGCACAAGATCTCTTAAGCATTTTCAAGAGCAAAGATATCAGTTTGAGGACTAAGGTGAACCAAACCCAAGCCATGTATTTTCAATAGACTCATATGCATATTAAATTTGAACATTGAATAAGAAAGACCTTAGAAAAACTGATGCATTTGAGTTACGGTGTTGAAGAAGAATATTAAAAGTACCATAAACTGCCAGAAGTACAAACAAATCTGTTGGAGAAGTACAGCCAGAATGCTCCTTAGAAGCCAGGATGGTAAGATTTCATCTCTCATATTTCAGACGTGTTATCAGGAAGGGCCAGTCTCTGGAGAAAGACATCATGCTTGGTAACGTGGAGGATCAGCAAGAAAGAAGAAGACCCCAACAAGACGGGCTGACACAGTGGCAGCAGCAATGGGCTCAAGCACAACAGTTGTGAGGATGATGCAGGACCTTGAAGTGTTTTGTTCTGTTGTGCATAGGGTAGCTATGAGTTGGAACCGACTTGATGGCACCTAACTAACCATAAAGTAGAATGCCAATTCTTCCTCTGAGAAAAGGAAAAATGAGAAGATAGGTATAAATGCAAGTAAGTTTACACATAACCAAATAAAAACCCCACTGCCATTGAGTCAACCCCTACTCATAGTGACCCTATAGGACAGGACAGAGTAGCCTGCCTTGTCTTTCGCTTTGCAGTGAATTCAGAACACACTCCAGTGTTTCTGCTTTTATGTAAGGGGACTGAAAATGGTAAATCCATGCCCCACGGCCACAAACATTCTCTATTGATTAGAGATCAGAATACACATTTGACAAGAGACTTGAGGAAATCTGTGAAGGCTTGGAATGGCCAGTATGGAATATGAGTGTGGACTTGAACTAGGACAATGTCCTCAGAGTGACAAATTGTCTGGAAATGCAGCTGTTATTGGACACTTAGAGTGGCTTTAAGCTCCCTGGAAATGTTGATGTCCTATGCTGTGTTCTGTGCCATATTCACAGTGTCTCATGCATTTCTTGGCATATGACAAGAGCTCAGTAAAGATTTTGTTTATAAAGGAATGAATGTCCTAAATTCGTAACAGCTGCCACCTGTACTGCATGTTTTCATCTAGTAGTTTTCACAGCCTGGGCATAGAATTATAGAATTAAACTTTGATAGGGAATTTCCAGAGAAGAGAATGATGAGGCTGTTGAGTCAGTGGAGATGACCAGACAGTGGTTGAAAGGCTGCCACAGGAAACATAAACTAGACAGAAGTAGACGTAAATTATCTGGATAGCTTGTTAATCTCAGATTCCTAACAAACCCACCTCAACAGAATAGTGGATGAAAACTTCAAATTACAACTTTAAAATCTGGAATGACTAGATAATGTCTACAACTGCATTTCCAATAACGTCTGGGACATCATGGCTCTTTTTAGTCCACAAGCAACTCATCTCAAGAATGGAATCAAGAGGTGAAGATGTAGTAGGAGCAATCTCTAGACGCTATCATGTAATGCTACCACATGCAGCTAGCTATGGAGACATGGAATGCATGGCCTCAGCCAGTGATTATTTGCCCAGACTTTAATGCCTTCCTTCAGGTAATCTGGTTCTGCAGGCCAATCAGCAGTTCTAGTTAGTAGGAAGGAGGTATGCCAGGAAAAACTGACCCTATAACAATTAGCCTGGTTCAGGCACCATAAGCTTCTGGTGTCTGTTTTGGTACTATTAACTCTTACCACTATCTTAGAAGGGAAGGTTTGGGCCCAATGTGGGTTTGCTCCAGGACCAGGGAAGTTTGTGTACGAGCCCTGGTAAAAGAGATCCTTTAAATGTCACCTACCTGGCTTCCTACACATCTGCCTTCCCTGAGTCCCCCTCTACTGCCAAGAGCTAGAGAAGCAGTGCGTCATTCAAGAAGAATGACTGCATTCTTCCTTATCAGGCCAAGGCTGGCAGAGGTGGCCCCATTGTATTGATGTGCCCTGGATCGGGATGAGTGGGGTGGCAGATGGATGATGCTGTGACTTCTGACCCCATATCAAGCTCTGTCAGGCATGGGTGACTTGCACATCCACAGGAATGAATGAAATGACTAAATGACATATAGTGTAATATTCTTGGAGTATTCAGGCAGCCCCCAAGGCCAATAGGATGCACGTTCCCTGTAGGAGCAGTAAAACCATGGGAGCACTGGAATCAGGCTGCCTTGGTTTGAATCTCAGCTCTACAATTCATTGGTTGTGTGAACTGGGGCTACTTTTTCTGTAAAATGTGGATAACAGAATACTTTCTTCATCTGTAATGCTGAGTAATAGTACGTACCTCATGGAGTTACTATAAGGGTGAATTAGATTAAAGACCTACATACTTGTCTTGCAGTAAATGCTCAATCAATGCTATTATCATTTCCCTGGAAACGCTGTAAAGTGTCTAGGAGGTATTTGCATGAGGCATCAGTGAGGAATTAATTAACTGCTCATTAGTGCTGTGAATTTGGCAACTCCTCCTTGACACTTAACTAGTGTCCTCACTGAGCCAGGAGACCAGAAGAAAATGGAAAAACTGTGTCACTCAGCCACACAGGAAGTAAAAGAATGAGCTGAGGTGCAGCCCAAGACCAGCGCTCCATTACACTGGATTGACTCACAGTCCCAGAGGCAATGCAGGATGCGGACCCACTTTATTATAAAAGTAATTTACAACAAACACAAATATTATGGAATGAAATTCAAATTTACATTAATTTTAAAGATGAAGTGTGAGGCTTCAAAATATTTTATACTTGTCCCCCAAAAGGATAAAATGCCTAAGAATAAATCTAACTGGGAACATAAAAGTTTAAAAATATTAAGTCCAAGAAACCAGAAAACAGTAAATGCTGATGAGGTTGTAGGGAGACTGGAGCCCTTCATTATACACTGCTGATGGGATTGCAAAATAGTACCGCCACTATGGAAAATGGTATGGCACTTCCTCAGAACATAGAAATAGAAACACCATGTGATCCATCACACTCACTCTTAAGTATATATCCTAGAGACATAAAATCAGTGGCATGAATAGACGTGTACACATATATGTTCATTGCAACACGACTGCTCTGACCAGGGGACATAATCGAGTTCCCGGTAAGAAAAATGTAGAACAAAACTCAAATTCATAAAAAAAGACCAGACTTACTGAACTGATAGGGATTTCAGGAGCCCCTGAGACTATCACCCTTGTTGCTGTTGTTAAGTACCCTCAAGTTGGTTCCAACTCATGCGACCCTATATATGGTTTCCGAGGAGCGGCTGGTGAGTTTGGACCACCTACTACTTCTAAGACAACTTTTTAACTCCTGAAGCTGTCAGACACCTTTTAACTCCTGAAGCCAATCCCAGAGGTCAGCTTTCAGCCAAATAATAGTGTATCGGCCTATAAGATTCATAAGGAACATGCTCCTGAGAACAATCAACTATAGAAGGCCAAATGGGCAAAATTTGCCCAAAAGTGAAGATGAGAAGACAAAATGAGAAGGGGAACTAGAGGGAAAGAAATGGAGAGGACAGGAGGAAATGGGGAGAGCGTTAACACATTGGAGATAGCAGCCAAAGTTGTAGAACTATTTGCATGTGAATTGCTGAATGGGAAACTAATTTGCTGTGTAAACCTTTGCCTAAAAAAAAACAAAAAAATGTTCAAAAAATTGTTTGGCTTACTTAGTAAATTACATCTGCTTTGAGCACTGTGTTCTGTTAAAGAATTATCTATGTAAGATCAAATTGATAACAACAACTTGAAAGGTTGGAGTGAGTTTCGATGTTGGCGGAGAAATAATATGGAAAGGGACAGTGAGAACGACTGCACAGCTTGAAGAACGTAATCAATCGTCACTGAATTTTCAGTACATGAAAAATATATCTGCATGAAATGTACATGAAAAGGCTCATCTCTGGTTGTACATACATTCACCAAGTTTTTTTAAGTTCTCTGGTGTCTAAAATAGGAAAATTCAGAGAGACATAAAGTAGATAGGAAGTTACCAATGGCTTGGGATTGGGAAGAACTCATTATTAATGAATGCACAGTTTCTGTTTGGGGTGAAGAAAAAGCCTGAGAAACAGTGAAGAAGGTTGCACAATAAAGTGAATGTAATTAACACTATTGAATTGTACAATTAAAAATTAGGGTGAGTGATGCTTGCAATGGAGGCAGAGATGATGGTGTAGTTGGGGACTTTAGACACAGAGAGGGAGAGGGGCTGTGTGCTGACGACGAGGGGGCAGGCTTGTAGGGTATTATACCCTTTGGTTGGTTGATGGTGCATGGAGGGGATTGTAACCATGGCAACGAAACGATATACAATAGGATGAATGTAAAACTAATGTTCTCCCATGTAAACTATCACATAATTCACAATAAAACATTTTTTTTTTTTTAATTCACGGGCGCAGAAAGCCTCATCTTTCTCCCGTGAAAGAGCTGGTGGTTTCCGGCTGCTAACGGTGAGGTTCGCAGCCCGATTTGTGACCACTACGCTATCAGAGCTCAAAAAAAAAAAAAAAAAAAAATAGGGTGGCAAATTGTATGTGTTATATACATATTGATACATATATAGATTTTTTAATTATGATAAATAAAAGAAAAATATTTTCATACTTTCAATGGGACAGATGCACAAACACACACACACCCAACAATAACTCTGCAATGTGATTGAATTGTCAGAGAGACACATCCTGAACAAGAGCAGACATTCAGATACACAGAGCTACTGAGCTGTAAAGAACCTCTGGAACATGTCCATCCCTGCAGGAAGCCAATGCCTAAGCCAGCGATACCCAGGCCAAGGACCCTGCTTACATACAGCTCTTTCATTTACAAAACCACAGCTCGTCACGCCCTCTACTGCTGGATAAAACCAGTACCAGTTGCTGTTCAGTTAATTCTGATGTGTGTCAGAGTAAAACTGGACTCCATTGGGTTTTCAGTGGCTGAATTTTCTGAAATAGATCATCAGACCTTTCTTGCAAGTTACCTGTGTATGGTCTCTAACTTCCAACCTTTCAGTGACCAAACAAGCACAATAAACATTTGTGCCACCCAGGGACTTGAAGTCTTGGTGTGGTGCTGTAGGATAACATGCTGGACTGCCAGGTCAGTTTGAGCCAAAAGGTCAGCGGTTCAAACCCACCAGCTGCTCCTCAGAAACCTCAGACAGGGTAACTATGAGTCTCAACCCACTAGACAGCACATAACAACATCAAGGGACACCCTAATGCTGGATTCAAAACAAAACCCATAGAGTCGATTTTAACTCATAGTGCCCTTAAAGGACAGAGCAGAACTGCCCCATAGGGTTTCCATAGTCCTGATGTGGTACCATAGAATGAGCACTGGACCACAAGGTCAGTTTAAACAGTAAGGTCAGTGGTTCAAACTCACCATCTGCTCCTCAGAAACCCTATACAGGGTCACTATGAATCTGAATCGACTTGACAACACTTAATAACAACAACAATCTTTACAGAGACAGACTGCCATATCTTTTTCCTGCCAAGTGGCCAGTGAATTCAGACCTTTCAGTATGCATCCAAATGCTTAAACACTGCACCACCGGGCTCCTTTACTATTAGATAGGAACACTTCATTATATAGGTTCTTCATAGTACACAGAGTCCAATGATTGTCTCAGTTTTCTTCTTCTTCTTCTTAAGTGCTGTCAAGTTGGTTCTGACTCATAGCAGCCCTGTTTAGGGTTTCCAAGGAGCAGCTGGTGAGTTTGAACAGTGAACCTTATGGTTCAAACTGGCCTTGCGGTCCAGTGCTTATCCTACAGCGCCACACCTAGGGCAGGTAATTTTTCTCAGTAAAGGTTGGTCCCCAGGCTCCCTGTTATACATGGCAGTCTCCTCCTACTGTATAACAGCTTGTGTAATACACACACCAAGAAAACAAGTGGCTCAGACTCTCCTTAGACTGGATAGGAGCAACAGCCAGCATGCTGTTCCACCTTCTCCTCACCAGGATATATAGTCCTAGTTCTTTTAATGTTTCCTTATGATATTTCCTTCTCTTCGTCATTTAGAAAGAAGGCCAGGAGGCACAATGGGTTAAGAGTTGGGTTGTTAACTTCAAGGTTGGTGGTTCAAATCCACCAGCCGCTCCAGGGGAAAAAGATGAAGCTGTCAGTTCCAGTAAAGACTGACAGTCTCAGAAACCCAGTGGGGTGGTTCTTCTGTTTTATAGGGTCACTAAGGGTGGGAATCGACTGGATGGCAGTAGGGTAATCATTAAGAGGAATAGCAAGAACCCATAGCAAAGAAAATAGGAAATAAAACTGGAATTCAGTGTTAGCTCTGCCATTTTCCAGCCACGTGCCTTTGGTCAAGTCACCCAGTATCTATGAACTCCAGTTTCTTTGTCTCTAAAACAAAGTTTAGACAGTACCTCACAGGGCTGTGATATAGGTGAAATGAAGCGACATTTAGAAAAACTTCCAGGTAAGTGCCTGTTATGTACAGAAGTTGTTGTTGCTATTGTTGTTAAATGCAGTCATCAGTTCCGACCCATAGTGACCCTGTGTAGGGTTTCCAAGGAGCAGCTAGTGAGATTGAACCACTGACCTTGTGGTCAAACCAACTTTGCAGTCCAGCATATTAACTCACAGCAACACACCAGGACACCGCATACAGAATTAAGTGGTCAATAATTCTTTGCCTTCTTCTCTTCCAGGTTCTTGCCAACAATCTCCTAAAGGTGTAGCAAGGGCATTGGTGATGCAATGATAAAATTCTCCCCTTAAATGAGGGAGAGCCTGGTTCAGTGCCTGGGCAACATATTTCATACATTCCCAGTCATTTGTTAGCGGATGGTTGTGTGTTCTATGATGTTGAACAGGCTTCAGCAAAGCTCCCAGAATAAGAAGGACTAGGAAGAAAGGACTGGCAATCTACTTGATTACAATGGTATGGCCACAACCAATCACAGTGATGGTACAGGACCAGGTAGAGTTTCATTCATTATGCATGGGGTCACCATGAGTCAGGATTGATTCAGTGGCAGCTACAATAACAAACTACTAAACTAGGCTGGTAACTATGGACTAGTACAGTAGATCTGTTAAAATTGAAAATTGTCAAAAATGAAATGGAATGCATAAACATCGATATCTTAGGCATTAGCGAGCTGAAATGGACTGTTGTTGGCCATTTTGAATCTGACAACCACATGGTTTACTAACCTGGGAATGATAAATTGAAGAGGAATGGTGTTGCATTCATTGTCAAAAAGAATATATCCAGATCGGTTATGAGGTACAACGCTGTCTGTGATAGGATAATATCCATGCGCCTACAGGAAAGCCCTGTTAATACCACTATTATTCAAATTGATGCACCAACCACTAAAGCCAGTGAGGACGAAATAGAATTCTACCAATTTCTTCAATCTGAAATTGATTAAACATGCAATCAAGATGTATTGATCACTACTGGTGATTGGAATGCAAAGGTTGGGAGCGAAGAGGAAGGATCAGTGATTGGAAAACATGGCCTTGGTGAAAGAAATGATGCTGACGAATGCATGACAGAACTCTGAAAAACCAATGATTTGTTCATTTCAAACACCTTCTTTTCAGAGCATAAGAGTCGAAAATACACATGAACTTCACCAGATGGGATACACAGAAATCAAATTGACTACATCTGCATAAAGAGACTATGGAAAAGCTCCATATCATCAGTCAAAACAAGACCAGAGGCAGACTGTGGAACAGACCATCAATTACTCATATGCAAATTCAAATTGAAGCTGAAGAAAATGAAAACAAGTCCACGAGAGCCAAAATATGACCTTGAATATAACCCACCTGAATTTAGAGATCATCTGAAGAACAGATTTATTACATTAAGCACTAAAGACCGAAGACCAGAAGATTGTGGGATGACATCAAGGACATCATACATGTACAATCTGCCTAGACAGTGCTGATGAAATGAAATGTGGATGGGTCTCTTGTGATACAATAGTGAATCATTGTTATCAGGACTGCTTGTGAGGGTTGGGATTGTAAAGGTAGATGTTTTGTAGCAAGAAGGGGAGTGATTGACTTTTCAGCCTAGGAGCAGAGGTCCCTGGGACCATCAAGGGAGAAAAGCAGAGAGCAGGACTCTACCCTAAGATGGAGGCAGAGATGATGGCATGGAGAGATGGAGCTGTTGGGGACTTTAGACCCAGAGAGGGAGAGGGGCTGTGTGCTGACGACCAGGGAGGGGGCAGGCTTGTAGGGTATACCCTTTGGTTAGTTGATGATGCATGGAGGTAATTGTAACCATGGCAATTAAATGATGTACGATAGGATGAATGTAAAATTAATGTTCTCCCATGTAAACTATCACATAATTCACAATAAAACATTAAATAAATAAATCAAAATAAAAGAACATCATACATGAAGTAAGCAAAAAGTCATTAAGAAGACCAGAAAGAAAGAAAAAGTCAAAATGGATGTCAGAAGAGACACTGAAACTTGGTCTCCATGTAGAGGTGCTAAAGCAAATGGAAGAAATGAGAAGGTACAAGAGCTGAACAGAAAATTTCAAAGATCAGCTTGAAATAATAAAGCCAAATATTACAACAAAATGTACAAAGATCTGGAGTCAGAAAACCAAAAAGGAAGAACAAGCTCAGCATTTCTCAAGCTGGGGAAACAGAAGAAAAAATTCAAGCCTCAATTTCATCATTGAAGGATTCTCTGGGCAAATTATTGAATGATGCAGAAAGCATCAGGAAATGATGGAAGGAATACACAGAGTCACTGTACCAAAAGGTAATGGTTATTGTTCAACCATTTCAAGAGGTAGCATATGATCAAGTCAATGATGCGGAAGGAGGAAGTCCAAGGTTCGTTGAAGGAATTGGCAAAGAACAAGTCACCATGAATTAATGGAATAAAAATTGAAATCATTCAAGAAAGTGAGGCAGCATAGGAGGCACTCATTCATCTATGCCAAGAGATTTGGAAGACTATGTGGCCGACTGATTGGAAGAGATCCATATTTGTGCCCATTCAAAAGAGAGGTGACCCAACGGAATGCGGAAATCATCGGACAATCTCTTTGATACCCCTTATGAATAAAGTTTTACTAAAGGTAATACAGAAAAGGCTGCAAGCATACATTGACAGAGAACTTCCAGAAGTTCAAGTGGATTCAAAAGAGGACATGGAATGGGGATACCATTGTTGATGTCCGATGGATCTTGACTGTGAGCAGAGAATATCAGAAAGATGTTTACCTGTGCTTTATTGACTACACAAAGGTGTTCAATTGTGTGGATCATGACAAGCTATGAACAACATTGAGAAGTATGTACAGATTCCTCATGAGCACACTTAATTGTGCTCATAAGGAATCTATACATGGACCAAGAGGCAATTGTTCAAAGAGAACATGGGAACACTGAATGGTTTAAAATTAAAAAAGGTTTGCGACAGGGTTATATTATTTCACCATACTTATTCAACCTATATGCTGAGCCAATAATCTGAGAAGCTGAATTCTATGAAGAAAAATGTGGCATCAGGATTAGAGGAAGACTCATTAACAACCTGCAATATGCAGATGATACAACTTTGCTTGCTGAAAGTGAAGAGGACTTAAAACATTTACTTATGAAGATCACAGAGCACAGCCTTCGGTATGGATTGCATCTCAATGTAAAGAAAACAAAAATCCTCACCACTGGACCAATAAACAACATTCTTATCAATGGAGAAAAGTTGTCAAGGACTTCATTCTTCTTGGATCAACTGTCAATGCTCATGGAAGCAGCAGTCAAGAAATCAAATGACATATTGCATTAGGCAAATCTGCTTCACAAGACCTTTTTAAAGTATTGAAGAACAAAGATGTCAGCTTGAGGACTAAGGTGCGCCTGACCCAAGCCATGGTATTTTCAATAACCTCATATGCATGTGAAAACTGGACAGTGAATAAGAAAGACCATAGAAGAATTGATGTTTTTGAGTTTTAGTGTTAGAGGAGACTATTGAAAGCGTCATGGGCTGCCAAAAGAACCAACAGATCTGTGTTGGAAGAAGTGCAGCCAGAGTGTTCCTTGGAGGCCAGGATAACCAAACTTCGTCTCTCATACTTGGGACATTTTGTCAGGAGGGACCAGTCCCTGGAGAAGGATATCATGTTTGGTAAGGTGGAGGGTAAGAGAAAAAGAAGACCCCTAACGAGATGGATTGGCCAAGTGGCAGCATCGATGGACTCAAGCGTGGCAACAATAGTGAGGTTGGCCCAGGATCAAGCAGTGTTTCATTCTGCTGTGCATAAGGTCGCTATGAATCAGTACCAACTCGATGGCACCTAACAACAACAGTAGAGAAGAACTCAACCTTTGCAGTCAGAATTGGACCTGAGTTCTAATGTCACTACTGATCAGCTGTAAGACTTCAAGCATGTATGCCACTTAGGTGCTCAGTCTAACTGTCTTGCTTTGTTTAATGAGTGCATAAGAATAGATATCATCACAAGGTTGTTGTAGGTTAAATGAAGTAATATACTATTCATGATACGTATTGTTAAGTGCTGTTGAGTTGGTTGTGACTCAGAACGACCCTTTTGGGAAAGCTCCCTCTGAGTAGCTGGTAGGCTCAAACTGCCATCCTTGTAGTTAGCAGTTCAGTGCTTATTTAATAGAGCCCCAGCACTCCCATATGACACGTTGTAGGTGTTTAATTAACATTTAATGAATCAATAAACACATGATCTAGAAAATAACTGGCATAATGCTTCCACAAAAGGACTGTTATCAATGGTGTTTAATTGACCATAGCAGAAGAGGTACTCTTTAGGATTTCCAGGATATAACGATGTTCATATTCAAAATGTTTTGAATTTTTCTTTTTTATTGCTATAAAATTTATTGTTTTGATGTTGTTGTTGTTGTTGTTAGGTGCCATCGAGTCAATACTGACTCACAGCAACCTTATGCACAACAGAACAAAACACTGCCAGGTCCTGGGCCAACCTCACAATCATTGCTACACCTGAGCCCATTGCTGCTGCCATTGTGGCAACTGATTTCACTGGGAGTCTTCTTTTTTCTCCATGGCACTTTCAATATTCTTTGCTATCACCATAATTCAGATGCATCAATTCTTCTATGGTCTTTCTTACTCATCGTTCATTTCACATGCATATGAGACAATTAAAAATACCATGCAAAAGCTGGAGAGTGAATAAGGAAGACCATAGAAGAATTGATGCTTTTGAGTTATGGTGTTGGAGGAGAATATTGAAAGTGCCATGGGCTGCCAAAAGAATCAATAGATCCATTTTGGAAGAAGTGCAGTCAGAGCGCTCCTTGGAG
>NW_006408618.1:9827022-9869634 GCF_000296735.1 Chrysochloris asiatica
GTCAGAGAAAAAGAAGACCCCCAGAGAGATGCATTGGCAAAGTGGCAGCATCAATGGGCTCAAGCATGGCAACAATTATGAAGTTGGCCCAGGATCGGGCCGTGTTTCGTTCTGTTGTGCATAGGGTCGCTATGAGTCGGTACCAACTCGATGGCACCTAACAACAACAACAACATGCTCAAATAACTGCCTCTTGGTCTACCTACAGGTTCCTCATGAGCACAATTAAATGTTCTAGAATATCCATTCTTCTCAATGTTATCCAAAGTTTTCATGTTCCACACAGTCGAAGCACAAGTTAACATCTTTCTGGAAAATTCTGTTGTTTATATCAACAATAACATCTCTCATTCCATGACCTCCTCCGAATCTAGCTTGAGTTTTGGTAGCTCCTATCAATCTACTGCTATAATGAATTTTTCTACTAATCTTCACCAAAATTTTATTTACATGTGATATTAATGATATTACTGGGAAAGTTCAACATTCTGTAGGGTCACCTTTCTTTGGAATGGACACAAATATTAATCTCTTCTTGTCTTCTCACTGGGTCTTCTAAATTTATTGGCATAGACAAGTGTTTCCAGTGCATCATCAGTTTTTTGAAATATTTAAATGTGTATTTCATCAATCCTGGAGTTTTGTTTTTCACCAATGTCTTCAGTGCAGCTTGAACTTCTTCCTCCAATATCACTGGTTCTTGAAATGGTTGGACATCAACCAATTCTTTTGGTACAGTGACTCTGTATTGTTTCCATCTTCTTTTTTTTATTATTTTTTCTTTCCATCTTCTTTTGATGCTTTCTGGGTCATTCAATGTTTTGCCCACAGAATTCTTCAATATTTTTTATTCAGTTCTTTCAGCTTGAGAAATACTGTGTGTTCTTTCCTTTTGATTTTCTAATTCCAGGTCTTTGCACAGTTCACTGTCTTGTCAACTGCTATTTGAAATTTTCTGTTCAGCTCTTTTACTCCACAACTTTCAGGGTCTCATCTGACATTCACTGTGGTCTTTTCTTTCTTATCTGTTGAATGACCCTTTCCTTTCTTTATGTATGATCTGCATGATGTCATCACACAACTTCTTTGGTCTTTCATCATTAATGTCTAATGCATCAAATCTGTTCTTGAGATGGTCTCTAAATTCAAGTGGGATATACTTAATATCATATTTTGACTCTCATGGACTTGTTTTAATTTTCTCCATCTTTAGCCTGAAGCTAAATGAGTAGTTTGATGGTATGATCTCCATTGTCTCTGTCCACAAGTGTAGTCAATATGATTCCTGTATAGTTCATCTGGCGAGGTCCAGGCATACCTTTTATGTTGTTGAAAAGAGATATTTGATCATTAATCTTGCAAAATTCTATCCTGGGATCTCCAGCATCATTTCTATCACCAAGACCATATTTTCCAACTACTGAACCTTCCTTTGTTTCCAACCTTTGCATTTCAGTCACCAGTAATTATCAATGCATCTTGACTGAATGTTTGATTATATTTTGAGAGAATTCTTAATTTTCTCCATCATTGACTTTAGTGGTTAGTACATAAATTTGAATAATAGTGGTATTAACCTATCTACCTTGTTGTTGTTGTTGTTGTTAAGTACCATTGAATTGGTTTCAACTCATAGCAAGTCTGTATAGGGTTTATGAGGCTGTATATCTTTGCAAATGCATAAGGCCTCACCTTTCTCCCGTGGAGTGACTAGTGGACTCAAACCACCAACCTTGTGGTTCACAGTCCAATGATTATAGTACTGAGCCACCACACTCCAGATTTTCCTTATAGACATATGGATATTATCCTTTCACAGACTGCATTATACTTCAAGATAGTTGTTGAAATGAATGCTCTTTTTAGAATCATCAAAAAATGAATGTGACACTGTTCCTCTTCAATTTGCCATTCCTGGCATAGCAAACAATAAAATTTTTCTGATTCAAAATGACCTATCTCAGTCCATTTCAGATAATGCCTAGGCTCTTGATCTTTATTCATTCCATTTTATTTTTGAGGACTTCCAGTTTTCCCAGATTCATACTTCATACATTCCACATTATGGTTATTAACACATGTTTGCAGTTGTTTCTTGTTTGAGTTGTGACCCATAAGCAAATGAAAGTCCTAAAAGCTTTGCTCCATTCACATAATTAAGGTCAATTCTACTTTGAGGGGGCAGCTCTTCCCCAGTCGTATTTTGAATGCCTGCCAACCTGAGAGGCTCAGCTTCTGACACTATATCAAGTAACATTCCACTGCTACTTATAAGGTTTTCAGTGGTTACAAATCGGGCTGCGAACCGCAAGGTCAGCAGTTCAAAACTACCAGCTGTTCTGCGGGAGAAAGATGAGGCATTCTGCTCCCGTAAAGATTTACAGCCTCAGAAACCTTGTACAGGGTTGCTATGAGTCGGAACCGACTCCACGGCACATAACCACCAACAACAACCATTCAAAAGTGGCCTGTCTCTTCTTCTTTCTAGTCTGTCTTAGTCTGAAAGATCCACTGGAACCTGTCCACCATGAGTGATCCTGCTGGTATTTAAAATATCAGCGGCATAGTTTCCAGAATCACAGCAAAACACATGCCTACCATAGTACAACAAACTGACAGGCAAGTAGCGGGTTGTAAAATATATGAGTAACATGAAATTTACCATTTAATTCTTTTAAGTGTACAATCCAGAGCATTAATATTCCCAGAACATGTGTTCATCATCTCAAACAGATGTACTCATATTTAGCTTCTATCTTGTAGTAGTTGTTACATTCCAACAAGTCAATTCCAACTCCGAGGAGCCGCTGGTGGGTTTGAACTGCCGACCTTGTGGTTAACAGTCCAGAGCTTATCCTATAGCACCATACCAGTAGCTGTTCTTTAATATTAGCATATATTCTAATCTGGAGGGTTTTTAAGAAATATTTTCCTCGGTCCTCTCTCTCATTGTATAGCTGTTCTTCCCCAGGGCTCCTATGCTTAGCTTGTCCTTATTTTCATCATCCAGGGCATCCTCAGAGAATTTCTATTTGAGGACCTGTAAAACCAAGGCCTGAAATGGCAAGATATTTCACAAAACTTACATAGTGCATCAGTATCAGTCATGCAGTAAAGGAAGATCACATTAGTTGATGCTCTGATCAGAAAAGCATAGCGCTTAATAATAGTGTATAACATATTTAATTGCTATATTTAGTACTTAAGATGGACCCTGATAGAATGTGAGAAAAATGTGAGACAAGATTTCAAATTTAAAAGACCTACCAGACTGATTGAGACTGAGGATACCCCAAAAGTATTGCCCTGAGATACTCTTTAAACTAAAACTTACCCCAGAGATCAACCTGTAGCTAGATTACAATCAGCTCAAAACATAATGACTATCACCCTTAAGTACTGTGCTCCTTTAAAAAGTAACCTATATGAAACCAGTCAACCATAACGTTAAATAAAGATGAGGACTAATGGAAACAGAATAACCAGAACGGAAATAATGAGAATGCTCACTCATTGTGAAGAATGTAACCAATGTCACTGAATAATGTGTGTAGAAATTGTTGAATGGGAGACCAAACTGCTGTGTAAAACCTTCACCAAAAATACAGTAAAAGATGGTTTTTAAAGTGCTAGTATTTAAAAATATATTCATGTGAATATGATGATTACAGCCTTCAAAGGTATCAGTCAATATAAATAGACTCGATCAATCTGTTATAAATATTTTAATTATAAAAACGAGAACTCAAAGATCAATTTCTATATTTTTTCTCCTTGTCCCATTGGTCAGGCAATCACAGTGTGTGCTACTTTGCTGATTCTACTCCCCTGCCCATTGTTGCAGGTAAAGAAGCCCATGTGTGCACATAGTGTGAAAGCATGTCTGTGTTTTGGTGGCACTTACATCCTTTGTTCTCTTTGTCTGGATTAAGTGACTGCAGCTCTCTAGGACTGTTGTTCTAATGCTGAATTTAGCACATCAGGGCAATTTCCACAGGAGCCACTTATGACCTCAGAAAGCAAAGTTCAGATTTCAATTTCTGGAGGACATTGAAGAACATGACAAGATGATGGAGAGGTTTCTTTTCTAAGAATAAATATCTCAGCCATCACAAAAGTGATGGCCAAAATTTATTGTTTTCTGGGAGCAATGTGTAAGTGAATTCTATAGATTCTCTTCATGCTGAGTAAATACTTACTGGCCTTCCCAAAATTGCTTCTCTGATGTAGTAACTGTACAAACCTGCTAGGAAGGCTTTTTTGTTATTGCTTTTTACACTGAAAATAAATATACTTTTTATGACCACGGCAGTATGACACTATGACACCATGTCCTAGAATTGATCCAGATTCATTGAATGAATCTGACTAGGGGAATCAGCTCCTGTCTAGGAGAATTGTTTTTGTTTTTTTCACTTTGTTCATTCAGCAAGTAATAAGTCAGAGAAATATTAATTTATTTACTCATTATAATAAAAAAAGTTATTTTCCTGTACAAACTGAGTCTCCATAGCTTCTCTAATGTAGCAGTTAAGCCGCAAAACTAAGGAAAAGTAACCCCAAATAGTTTCTGCTCCTATTTAATAATCAAGAAATAGGTAGGGACTGAGTACTTCACTTATCATGTATTTATTGTGTCAAGCATCATGTGAGGTGTTAAGTGCCAGCTACACTAATTGAACAAGATAAAATTGTTCCTTATCTTCATAGAGTTTACAGCTCATTGGGGAGCACAAACAACATAGCAAGCGATTCAACAGATGAGTGCTGAGTTAGGGTGACCACAGGAAGAAGATGAACGAACAGCAAGGGTACCAAGCCCAGTTGGAGAAGGCTTCCCAGAAGAAGAGATGTCTCAACTGAGCTCTGAAGGATTAGAGTACATTTGCCTGGAAAGAGAAGGAGAACAAGAGAGAATACATTCCTGGCAGAAGGAGGAATGATTAAAAGCTAAGTCGAGGGAAGCTGGTGCATTCAATGTAACTTCAGTGTAGTTCAAGTTCAATATGGTTTAAACCTAGAATGCAGAGAAGTGATGAAAGAAGAGACTAAAGATACTGTCCTAGTTTTCTTATCCAGTCAAACAGAATAGAGTATGGTCCCAGCACTCTCTGACACCTAGATTGTCTGCACAAACTATGGTAGACATCTGTTATTTGTGTCCATCCAGCATCCTCTCTTCTGGCTTCTGGTAATATAGGTCATCATTTTTTTTTTTTTTTTAATGATATCCCTGCTTCCTCTCAATTTATGTAGCATGTGTGGGACTGACCCATTTCTTGCTCTCAGGTTAGGCACAAACCTCATACCTGGAAAATAAGAGTCCTCATGTCTCTGGCTACAATGATTAGCTCAAGGATGAACAGGTGTCTGGGGAAGTCCAAGGAACATGCATCCAGATGGATAGTTAAACTATTGAGAAAGAAGTATACTTCCACTGTTGTTGTTGTTGTTGTTGTTGTTAGGTGCCATTGAGTCAGTACCAACTCATAGCAACCCTATTCACAACAGAACTAAATGGCCAACCTCACAATCACTGCTATGTTTGAGTCCACTGATGTTGCCACTGTGCCAATCCATCTTGTTGGGGATCTTCCTCTTTTTCTCTGACCCTCCACTTTATCAAACATGATATCCTTCTCCAGTGATTGGGCCCTCCTGACAATATGCCTGAAGTATGAAAGACGAAGTCCGGCCATCCTGACTTCCAAGGAGCACTCTGGCTGTATTTCTTCCAACACAGATTTATTTGTTCGTTTGGCAGTCCATGGTACTTTCAATATTCTCCTCCATCACCATAACTCAAATGCACCAATTCTTCTATGGTCTTTCTTATACACTATCCAACTTTCACATGCATATGAGGTTATTAAAAATACCATGGCTTGAGTCAGGCACACCTTAATCCTCAAACTAACTTCTTTGCTCTTCAACACTTTAAAGAGGTCTTGTGCAGCAGATTTGCCCAAAGCCATATGTCATTTGATTTCCTGACTGCTGCTTCCCTGAGTGTTGAATACTTCCCATTAGCTTGACTAATGCCAGCCTGAGCTTCAGGTGGCCATCTGTCCACCAGTCATTCATTCAACAAACATTTATTAAATAAACATTATGTACCAATACTCTTGCAGACATAATTATGTTTCTTAGGTGCTGACGATGAATTCTAGTGGCAAATAAAGTAATCAAATGCAAAGCGATCATTTTGAGTACTAAGCTGCGCCTGACCCATGGCATTTTCAATAGCCTCATATTCTTATGAAAGTTGGACAATGAATTAGGAAGCCTGTAGAAGAATTGATGTACTTGAGTTGAGGCATTGGAAAGCAATATGAAGGTACCATAAATTGCCAGAAGAACAAACAAGTCTGTGTTGAAAGAACTACAGTTGAAGTGCTCCTTAGACTAGGATGGTGAGACTTCGCGTCTCATACTTCAGACATGTTGTCAGGTGGGACCAGTCCTGGAGAAGGACACCATACTTGGTAAAGTGGAGGGGTCAGTGAAAAACAGTCCCAACGTGATGAATTGGCACCGTGGCAACAGAAATGTGCTCAAGTATAACAACAATTGAGAGGACTGTACAAGATTGGAGAGTGTTTTGTTCGGTTGTGCATAGGGTCACTATGAGGCAGAACTGACTCGACAACACCTCACACTTTAACAAGGAGTCCTGTTGGTACAATGGGTTAAGAATTAGACTGCTAACTGAAAGGTTTGCAGTTCAAACCCACCATCCACTCCATGGAAGAAAGATGAAGCCGTCTGCTTCTGTAAAGATTTATAGCCTTGGAAACCTTATAGAACAGTTCTACTCTGTCCTATAGGGCCACCGTGAGTCTGAATCAACTTGACATCATTGGGTTAATCATTTTCATACATGTGTTAAGTGTCAGGACAAAGGTTACATAGATTATACACAGAGGACAGCCAACTCAGGGTTCAGCTTGCTAGGAGAGAAAATTCTCTTTGAACTTTGGATAAAACTTAATCATGTGAATTGCAGGGAGGGATTGCCTCCAGCTGAGGAATCACATCAGTATGTACAAAGGTATGGAGGGAAGATCAGCTAGGTAAGTTCCACCATATTCAATCAGGTAATAACTATTCAGGAAAGGGAGAGAGAGGAATCCAGACAGCCAAACAAGGGCTGAGATGGAGAGACCTTGAGTGTATGCTGAACACTATAAGGGCTAGTGTAAGGAAAGAAAGTAGATGAGTGTCAGCATTTTAGAAAATAACACAAGTGACAATGTAAGGAATGATTTAGAGAGTCCCACACTACAGACAGGACGAGGCTTCAGAAGGGGTTGCCATATCCTCTTTAGAGTAATGAAAACCAGACTACAGCATTGTTGTTGTTATGTGCCATTGAGTTGATAGGAACCCCCTGTGACAGTAGAACTGCCCCATGAAGAAGGAGTTGGCTTCCATGAAGATTTACAGCCTTGCAACTCAATGGGGTAGTTCTACCCTAGCCTACAGGGTCACTATGAGACTGAATTGACTAGATGACAATGGTTGGTGGGGGGGCTTAAGCTTTACGGAAGCAGATAGTCATATCTTTTCTCCAGCGGTGCTTGTTGATGGGTTTGAACCTCCAACTTTTCAGTTAGCAGCCAAACACTTAATCATTGCACCACCAGGGTTCCTTAAACAAAGTACTGGTGGAGGGAAATGGTGAGCAGGGCATGGGTGTCATATTCAAAAGACAACAAGAAAGCAGGATGAATATGATTCAGAGACTTACTAAGGAGCTCAGGTAACATAGAGGTTATGAGCCCAGTTGTTAATCTCATGGTCAGCAGTTCAAAGCCACCAATGGTGGTAGTTGATGAGACTTTCTGCTCCCATAAAGATTTATGGGAAACCCTATACAGGGTTAAGGAGCTCTGGTAGCGTAGTGGTTACAAGTTGGGCTGCGAACCACAAGGTGAGCAGTTTGAAACTACCAGCTGTTCCACAGGAGAAAGATGAGGCTTTTTCTTTCTCCACAGGAGAAAGATGTGAAAGATTTACAGCCTCGGAAACCCTGTACAGAATTGCTATGAGTCGGAATGGACTCCACAGCACATAACAACAACAACAACATACAGGGTTACTATGAACCAACTCCACGGCACATAACCACCACCACTACCAGAGAGTAATTGTTTTCATATGGCTCTAAAATTGATCCCTAATGAAGACTGAAATGCATTTTACCTGCAGGCTTTATGAGGCAAGGTCAGCTCAGATAGATCATAGTAAATTGAATCACCTGCAGGATGATATACCAGAGGTCTCATGGGTATGAATCAGGAGATCCTAAGAGAAATCTGAAGAGACAGATTTGTGGTGGGTACTATCCATTGCTTCTTTCTTTAAGCTTGTATGTGTTTTGATGTCTGTGTTACCAGTATTCAAGTCATAGCTGAAATCACAGTTATGAATAAGCTTGTCAGAGAAAGGGACAGACTTCAAAATGAAATGATTACAGTTTAAGATGAAAGGAGGTGAAGACCATGAAGACTGAGAAGGCACAGCCACAAAAATGTCAAAAAATTTGAGGGAGGAGAAAGTTTCAAGAAAGGGGAAGAGATAAAGAACACAAAGTAAGAGATCGCATTATGTATGAATTGAAAAACACCTAGTGGATACCACAGCGTTAGTGGAATGGTCAGAAAAGGGATGGGACAGTGAGGAGGGCTCATGAGTTCAATGGTTGATTGGTTGGCACAAAATGGGAGAGACTTGATCATGTTTTTAAGCTATCGGGAAAGTCAATGTAGAGGAGAAATTGAGGGTACAGGTTGGGGGTGTTGGGGGTGGATAGAGGAACTGAGTAATGGTTGTGGTCCCTGAGGAGGATGGCAGAGATGATGTCTAAACCCAAGAGAAGGAATTAGTCAAGGGTCAGGAAATAGATCCGTGCCTCTGAGAAGGAAGGGATATATGAATATCCCTGCAGATAAATTTATGAGGTAGGCTATACAGGATCAATGAAAAAAATCTACATAATCATTATGTTGATGAGATTGATTTTATCTATCAGCCTATTAAAACACACTAATGACAGTCCCACATTGCAAAGTCAAAAATGCCTGAGATGATAGTGAAAAGTTTCAGGAAACTGAGGGTCACAGTGCAGTCACCAAAATGGTGGGTATTTTCTATTTTATTTGAAACCACAACCTGGTTTATTTTGGATTCAGTTTAATTTCTTCAAGCTTTTGGTCTGTGGGGCACACCTACTTCAAACAACATCATTTGCCTTAGTGTCAGACTTTTGTGGCTTTGCCCCACAAAAGACAACAACAGCTCGAAAGGTACTTGTTCCAATCAATAACCATTTGAAAATAGAACTTCAGATATTTAGGTTGAGTGTGGAATCACCACCTTCAAAACATTTTTCTTGGAAACAACATTTCCTCCTACCAACACCATATTGTAAATGGGCCCATCAAAAAGGAGCCTGCAAGTTTTTTATTGCAAATGTTCACAATCTGATGAGACCTGGTTGGTGACATGTCAAATTGAAATCATAAAGAAAGCACTCCTTCCCAAATTGGATGTGAAGCAAATTCCATGCTGTGTGCAAAGCTGTTCAGGAAGGGAACAGTTCACACTAGGTGAGGAATCAAACATGACTGAAGAGGTAATGCATTCCAACCAATCCCAGAGTGCCTTATGTTTAATTGGGATCCATGCCAGTTCTCGAATCCAGGTCTCCTAACTCCCAGACCCGTGCTCATTCCTCCTTTCATAACATCTGCTTTTCCTGCTGGGCAGTAAAGTACACAGAGGGAGGTCTCTTTAATCTTGCCCACTTACGTCTCCCCAGCATAAAGGTGACAATCAAAATAAACTGACCACACTCTGGGTAGACTGATATTGGTCATTTGTGAGGTGAAGTTTCATGCAAAGGTGAACTTCAAAATGAAAGATCTCATCAGAAAGTTGTTGTTTTTTTGAAAAGTCACCAACTCATAAACAAATGGTTTAGGGGTTCTGAAAATCCCAGAAACTCTGGAAATAACTTCCAGGGTAGATGCTTTGGGCACAACAGCCTTAGAATCACCTCTTGCTAAAAAGATGTATGCTTGGGTTTCACTTGTCATGGATTGCCTGGCGCCACACCCCTCATAACCGCTATAACTTGAGAACAGTAGTTTCCACATTGCCTCTAAATCAGCTCTAACCAACTTGAATCCTCCCTAAAATATTTAACAGGCTCTCTTCTCTCCTGCAAACACTGTAACTACCAAGCCTCCTTTCATCTTTCCACAAACAAATCTGCCTACAACTTTTATGTAAGTTGAAATCACATGTTTCTTTGTACATTGACAATACATTCCATTGTCATAGGGGACGTATGAAAACTACAGCAAATGCAAACACTTCAAGGAGTTAGGGTTCAAAAGTTGCATCTCTCAGAACTGAAGTAAGTTTTTTTGTTGTAGTTACTGTTGTTGTTTCAAACAAGACCCTCTGCAGTTCTTTGTATTACTGAAAGCATGTGTTGTTACCAAGCGCTTCTGATATGAATCTGCTAGAAGTGTCTCTAGCAAAATTCTATTCCCTCTTAATGTTTTTCAATTTGGATTTGGATTATTTGGCTAATGGTACTTACATCTTTTGTCCCTAAATCAGGAGTTGCTGTTGTTGTTTTTCTTGTTGTTGTTGCTGCTGCTGCTATATCCCATCATGACAGCCTACAGTTACTCACAGCTGGCACACACTGTAAACTGTGATGCCACGTCAGCTGCCCAGAACCTTTCTGCTTTTGCAGCAGTTTCCCCACGGAACGATTTAGTGTATAGATCCTGAGGCTGGAAATATGATCTGACCACCATATTGAGGAGGTCTAAATAAAAAGAGGCCACCAACGGAGATTACAAGAACAAGTCACACATACCTTCTGTGTGTCTGAGTGAAAATTCCAAAGAGTACTTAAATATCATATTGATTTTTGTCATTACAGCTTGCTAATTACTAGCAGAAAAAGCATCTGGTTTAGAAATTGAAAAAAGTAAAATGTAGGAGCTCATACCAGCACTACAGATTATTTAGTTCATTTAAAAGTATGAGTGGCAAGAACTGAAAAGGTGAATGTTCATCAAGAGGGTAATGGTTGACAAAAATACTCATAAATAAATATGAGACATTTATGTCATGGAATATTAGAATATCTAACAAATAAGTTAGAGCTATATCAGTTGTTTTAGAGAGGTTTCAATGACACAATATTAAATGAAAATTTATAATATCCCATGTATTAAAAGAAAAAAAAAGCGATATATATGCTTGTTGTATTGTTCAGTGCCATCGAATCAGTTCCTACTCACGGCCACCCTGTATAGGGCTTCTGAGGCACAGCTGGTGGGTTTGAACTGCTGACCTTGAAGCCAGCAGTTGTGTTTATCCTGCAGTGTCACACCAAAACTCCTTACATAAGGTTTTGTTGTTGGTGTTGGTAAGGGCTGCCAAGTCTGTTCTGACTCATAGCAATCCTGCTTAGGGTTTCCAAAGAGTAGTGGGCTTGAACTGCCAACCTTGTGTTTAGCAATCCAGTGCTTATTCTACAATGCCACACTGGGACTACTATATAGGCTTGCTTATGTATGTATATATATTTAATTACATAATATATATATATTTATGTATGTATATATATTTATGTATGTATATATATTTAATTACATAAAATATATATTTTTATTTAATTACATAATTGGAATTTATGTTTTACATAAATAAAAATACTTTTAAAAGATAATGTACCAAAAGAAATATGAGCCAGGACATGAGTAGATACAGGCACAGCGATGTTCATCACAGCACTATGCACAACAGCAAAAAAATGGAGATGGCCTAAGTGCCCATCAATGAAAGAATGGATAGACAAATTTTGGTACATACACACAATTGAATACTTACGCAACTTTGAAGAATACTAATGAATCTGCAAAACAAACACTTCATAACATGAATGAACTTGGAGGAAATTATGCTGAATAAAGTTAGTCAATCACAAAAAGACAAACATTGTATGAGACCGGTATTGTAAAAAACCAAGAAAAGGTTTTCATACTAAAAGAAACATTCTTTGATGGTTACCAGGGGTGAAAGGGAGGGTAGAGTAACTCACTGACTATAGGATAGACTCATGTTAGCTTGGAGGACAGGAAGAGCAACATACAAGAAGAGGGAGAGTGACAGAAGAATGATAAAGATACGTGAATGGGCTAAAGTTGGGGACAAAGGTAAATAGTGATGGACCAACAGTGTTCTGTGCATAGATACATACATAGACTGAGACATAAGCTGATGGGTAAGGGAGGAAAAGTGAGCTATATATATATTTATATATCCCACAAATATATGAGTTTGAAGGAAGAGTTTTGTACATGAGCATTTACCTTTCCTGCAAACACAACTATCAATGTGGTGGAATGTAGAGCAGATAAAAATGATGAAAACTTCCTAGACAGTATCAGACATCTTAAGGCAATGAGTTGCTGAGCCTCGGGGATGAGGACCATAGTCTCAGGGACACCATGATCAATTGGCATTAACATAGTCCACAAAGACAATGTTCTACATCCTATTTTGGTGAGTAGCATCTGAGACCTTGAAAGCTCATGAGTGGCCATCTAAGAATCAACTATTGATCTCTGTGTGTGCAAAAGAAAGAAAAGAAATAAGAACTGAAAAGGCTTGGAATCAGTTAGTCCAATGGACTAATGGAACATGTGAACAGCAATCTTCATGACTCTGAGACCAGAAGAACCAGACAGTACCCAGCTACCACTAACTACCAACTGCTCTGAAAAGGAGTACATTAGATGATCCCAGATAGAGTGGGAGAAATTGTGAGACGATATTCAAAATTATTTAATTTTTTTAAAAAAAAGTAAAAGAAAACACCAGGTCAGAAAGAGCCTGGAGGCACCTGAATCTATGACCCTTGACCACTCTTCAGGTCTGGGAAGGAAGTCACACTCATGTCCCTATTTTCAGCCAAGCAGTACATAAGTTTACGGGGTGGGGATGGGGGTGTCAACAACACAGCAAGGCATGCTCACTATGTAATAATCAATCATTCAAAATCAAAAGAGCAGCATTTTCCTAAGGAGAAAGTTGAAAAGGGATGGGAAGGTGGGTGGAATGCAAATAGGAACTACAGGGAGGAAGCAGGGTAACTTGTTGCATGGAGGGGACTGTAATCATTGAGATGAAACAAAATGTAATGATTTGTTGAATGTAAAGTTGATGATCTTGCCTGTAAACCTTCACTCAATTCACAATATAAAGTTTAGGGGAAAAAAAGAAAAGATATACACCTGCTGATGTTAAATGCCGTTGAGTCAGTTCTGACTCATAACAACCCTGTGTAGGATTGCCAAGAAGCAGCTGGAAGTTTGAATCACTGATCTTGCAGTTAACAGTCCAGTACTTATTCTATAGTACCACATCAGCTATTTTAATTAATGTGGGTAGAAGTAACTTTTTTTAATGACTTCAAAATAAGACAGTGTTAACTACGTCCTGTACTTACAAAATGATGTCTATGTGAGTGGTATGTATACTTAAAGTGAAGCATTTATAAATTTATAAAAATATTAGTTATTTTAAGGTGGTGGGATTCCAATGGAATTATTTTCTTCTCTAGACCCTGATGTGGTGCACTGGACTACTAAGGATAAGCACTGGACTGCTAATCCACCAGCTGTTCCTCAGAAACCCTAAACAGGGTAGCTATGAGTCATAACTGACTTGATGGCATTAACAACAACATCTTTATGTAGTTAGATATTTTTCAAGGAAAAAAATTGTATTTAAGTAATTCGAATAATAAACCTCTTTTTATTATATTAAAAACATATACAAGTGAAAACTTGCTTGAACTCATATTGATCTGCCCCTCTGCTGAATCTTGAATAGATTTTGGGTTTTTCCTTTCTCTGTTCTAAACACACCCAAGAATTCTAAAGATGTTCTCCTCGTGCTTACCTGAAGCAGATAAGCCATGACAGAGAGAAATGTAAAACACTTCCAGGCCAGACCTCTGTTGACCCTCCTCCCCTTTGATAATGACATCTTCATGCTGGATCCATGTTATGTGCTGAAGAGAGAAGGCTCACAGCACAAACACACAGCTACTAACTGTGCTGTTCAATTCATGATGCTCTAGATAATGTCTCCAGGAGTGACTCAGAAATCACTGGGGGATATGCTGATAGAAGGAAAGAAGAGGGGAACTGGACTCCACCCAACTTAGCCTTAGAGTCAGAAACTGGGAAATAAACGCTTATGGATCAGTTACCAAAAAACAACAAATTATACATAATTAGAACATAAGAGAGGTCATGATGTATTAACTGGACTCATTTTGTGAATTTAAAATGAAGTTAGGTATGTGAATGCACTTGAATGTGAAATTATCTTCATTATATGAACACTGTTGTTGTTTATTGTTACATGCTGTTGGATTGGTTCCAATTTATAGCGACCCTGTTTTTCAAGGAGCAGAAGCTGGTGGGTTTCAATTGTCAACCTCGTGGTTCGAAGTCCAGTGCTGATCCTACACCTCCACACCGGGAATATTATATGAACATTAAAACAGCTTTTATACCACTTGTCAGTTTCTCGTACTGTGCTGGTTTGCAAGTTACTGTGATACTGGAAGCTGTGCCACTGGTCACCAGCAGGGTCACCAAATGGTAGACAGATTTCAGCTGTACTTGCAGACTAACACAGACCAGGAAGAAGGAGAAATAGACTATTTCTGAATGGTTAGCCACTGAAAACCTCGTGAATAAAACAACAACAGAACATTGTCAGATATAGTGCTGAAAGATAAAAACATTATGAATAGCACCAAAATAGTGTTGGATGTAGGGTCAGAAGATGAGCCCCTCAAGTTGGACGGCACTCAAAATATAACTGAGAAGCACTGGCCCTTCAAAGTGGAGCTGTCCATGATGACGGGAATGGAGTACAGCTTTCAAAACTTTCATTTGCTGATGGGGCACAACTCAAAAGAACAATCTGACATCAGGATTAGAAGATGAATCATTAACAACCTACAATATGCAGATGATGCAACCTTGCTTGCTGAAAGAGAAAAGGACTTAAAATCCTTACTGATAAAGATCAAAGACTACAGCCTTTAGTATGAATTGCACCTCAGTGTAAAGAAAACAAAAATCCTCACAATTTGGCCAATAAATAACATCATGATAAATGGAGAAAAGACTGAAGTTGTCAAATACTTCATTTTGCTTGAATCCACAGTCAACACTCATGAAAGCAGCAGTCAAAACATCAAATGATGTATTGCATTAGGCAAATCTGCTGCACAAGACCTCTTTAAAGTGCTTAAAAGCCAAGATGACAGTTTGAGGACTAAAATGTGACTGGCCCAAGCTATGGTATTTTCAATAGCTTCATATGCATATGAAAATAGGACAATGAATAAGGAAGACCATAGAAGAACTGATAGACTTGAGTTGTGGTTTTGGAAAAGAACATTGAAGATACCATAGACTGCCAGAAGAATTAACAGATCTATTTGGAAGAAATACACCCAGAGTGTTCCTTAAAAGCCAGGACGGTGAAACTTGATCTTTCATACTTCAGAAATGTTCTTGGGGACCAGTCCATGGAGAAGGGCATCCTGTTAGTAAAGTAGAGGGTCATCAAAAAAAAAAAAAATTAATAAAGATCCCCAATGAGATGAATTGGCACAGTGACAACAGCAATGGGCTCAAGCGTTAACAACAATTATGATGAAGGGCAGAACAACTAGAAAGAAATTCAAAAAAGACAGAAGCACTAAACAACACAATTCATCAACTTGACCTCAAAGATATGTACAGACCACTTGAGGCAATAATGGCACAATATATATTCGTTTCCAGAGCTCATGGGGCATTCTGCAGAATATGCCACATGATAGGTCACAAAGCAAACCTCAATAAACTTTAAAAACATCAAAATACTACAAAGCATCTCTTCACATCACAATGCTATAAAATTAGAAAATAACAATAGAAAGATCAAGGTTAAAAAATCAGACAATTAGAAATTGAACAATATCCTGCTTAAAAACTACTGGGTAGTAGGTCAAATAAAAAATAAATTTAAAATTCCTTGAGTCAAATGAAAATGAAACACAACATACCAAAACCTTTGGGACACAGCAAAAGCAGTGCTCAGATGGAAATTTATAACAATAATTATTGTTGTGTTGGGGGTGTCTCATCAATTCTGATCCATAGTGACATAACAAAACACTGCCTAGTCCTGCACTTTCCTCACAATTATTGTTTTATGCTTCAGCCAATTGCTGCTGCCATTGTGCCAATCCATCTCATTAGGGGTCTTCCTCTCTTTTGCTGACCCTCAACTTTACCAGGCCTGATGTCTATCTCCAGGGACTGGCCCCTCCTGCTAACATGTCTGAAGTATGAGAGACAAAGTCTGGCCATCTTAACTTCTGAGGAGCATTCTGGTTGTACTTCTTCCAACACAGGTTTGTTTGTTTTTTGGCAGTCTATGGTACACAACAACAAGAAGATGGTACCATTAATATTTAATATTATTCTCCATCACCATAAGTCAACCTCAAATGCATTAATATACACATAAATGTATACATTCAAAAAGAAGAAAAAAATAAAAATCAATACCTTAAACAAACATCCCCAACAATTAGGAAAAGAGTAGCAAAGTAAGCCTACTGCCACCAGAAGAAAAGAAATAATAAAGATTAGAGCAGAAATGAATGAAATCAAAAATAGAAAAACAATAGAATCAATAAGACAAGAAGCTGGCTCTTAGAAAGGATGAATAAAATCGACAAACCATTGGAAAATTTAACAAAATTATAGAAGAAAATAAAAATAACATGAATAAGAAATTATATGGGTGACGTCACAACAGAACCAAAGAAAATAAAAAGGGTAATAACAGAATATTCTGAAGAATTGTACTACAACAAATTTTAAAACCTAAAAGAAATGGGCAAATTTCTAGAAACACTTCACCTACCTAAACTAACACAGGCTGAAAGGATAAAACTAGACCAGACGTATAACAAGAGAAGAAATTGATGAAGTCATTTTTTAAATCTCCAAACTAAAAAAATTTTCAGGGCTAGATTGTTTTACTGGTGAATTCTACCAAACATTCAGAGAAGAGCTGATAGCAATTCTACTCAAACTATTCCATAATATAGAAAAGGACGGGAAACTCCCAATTTCATTTTTTGAAGCAAGCATAACTCTGGTACCAAAACAAGGAAAAGAAATCAGTAAGAAATAATATTATAGACCAATATCCCTCATGAGGACTCCTGGTGTGGCACTGTAGGATCAACACTGGACCTCGAACCACAAGATTAGCAGTTCAAACACACCAGTAGCTCCTCAGAAACCCTACACAAGGTATGCTATGAGTCAGAACTGACTCCACTGGCACTCAACAACAATATTCCTCATGAATACAGATTGCCCTTGTCTGATATGTCGTTACAAAAAAAGGTTTATGCTGTCTGTTTGCTCCCTTTTTATACTTTTTTTGGCAAAATCTTTTGATGCACCTAAGTGGCTAATTGTAGGAGGTCTTAGTCATCTATTTTATCTTCTACTGTTTGTGCATTTTTAGGAAAGTTAGGTAGTGTATTTATGCCATGCATTAGAACCCCTAAGTTTGTTCCTACTGTTTCATTGATGGTCTCTATAGCTCTAGGCTTTACATTTAGGTCTTTACTCCACATTGAGTTTGTTTTTGTATATAGTGTGAGATATGGGTCTGTGTCACTTTTCTGGAAATAGATTTAGAGTTTTGCCAGCACCCTTTGTTGAAGAGACTATCTCTTCCCCATTTAATGCATTTTGACCCTTTGTCTGTATATGGATGGATTTACTTCTGGGTTCTCATTGTGCTAGTACACAGGCTGTTTTGACTACTTTGGCTGTGTGGTAAATTTTGAGATCAGGGAGTAAGAGGCTTCCAACTTTGTTCTTCTTCTAAAGCAGTGCTTTGCTTACTCGAGGTGTCTTTCCTTTCCATACAAAGTTACTTATCAGTTTTTCCATCTCTTTAAAGAATGGTGTTGGAATCTGGATGGGATTGCATTGTATCTATAGATTGCTTTGGGTAGTGTTGATGTCTTCCTATCCATGAGCATGATATAGTCTTCCATCTTTGTAAGTCTCTTTGGGTTTCTTAAAGTAGTATTTTGTAGTTTTCTTTGTGTTTCTCTCGTTAGATTTATTCCTAAGTATTTCATCTTTTGGGTGGCAATTGTAAATGGTATTGTTTTCCTAATTTCCTTTTCAGAATTTTGTTTATTAGTATATAGGAATCTAACTGATTTCTGTACATTGATCGTGTACCCTGACACTCTGAGGAATCTTTCAGTGAATTCCAATAATTGTCTTGCTGAGTCATTGGAATTTTCTATGTACAGGAACATATCATATGCAAACAGAGTTTTACTTTTTCTTTGCCAGTTTGGATACCTTTCATTTCCCTTTCTTGTTTTATAGCTCTGGCTAAGCCTTCCAACACAATACTGAGTAGGTGATAAAGGGAATACTTGTCTGGTTCCTGTTTGCAAAGGGAAGGCTTTCAGTTTCTCTCCATTGCGGGTAATATTGGCTGTTGGATTTTTCATATGCTCTTAAATATAATGAAGAATTTCCCTTCAATTCCTACTTTGTAGAGCGTTTTTATCAGAAATGGTTATTGGATTTTGTCAAATGCCTTTCCTGTATCAACCGATAAGATCATGAGTTTCTTTTCCTTCGTTTTATGTATATAGTGGATTACTTTGTTTTTTCTAGTACTGTACTGTCCTTGCATCCCTGAAATGAATCCCACTTGGTAATGATGTATTATTTTTTTGATATTTTGTTGAATTCTATAAGGGCTTTGTTGAGAATTTTACACCTATGTACATGAGGGATATCAGTCTATAATTTTCTTATTTAGTGATGTCTTTGCCTGGTGTTTGTACGAGTGTTCTGCTTGCTCCATAAAATGTATTTGGGAGTCTTCCATCCTTTTGTATGTTATGTAATAGTTTGAGTAAAATTGATATCAGCTCTTCTCTGAATGTTTGGTAGAATTCACCAGTAAAACCATCTGAGTCTGGAATTTTTTTTTGTTAGGAGTTTTTTAATTATCTGATCAATTTACTCTTTGGTTATAGTTCTGTTCAAAGTTTTCTACTTCACTCTGTGTTAGCTTAGATAGGTCATGTTTTTCTAAAAATCTACCCATTCCTTCTAAATTTTCAAATTTATTTGAGTACAATTCTTCGTAGTATTCAGATATTGACCTTTTCATTTCCAACGATTCTATTGTGATATCACCCATGGAGTTTCTTAAGCATGTTACTTGTTTCTTCTCCTTTTGTTAGACTTGCCAATTGTTTGTCAATTAATCCTTTCAAAGAACCAATTTCTTAGCTTATTGATTCTTTCTATTGTTTTTCTGTTTTGTAATTCATTTATTTCTGCTCTGATATGTATTATTTCTTTTCTTCTGGTGAGTGTAAGCTTACTTTGCTGGTCTTTTTCTAATTGTTGGAGATGCTATATTAATGAGTTGGTTTTAGTTCTTGCTTCTTTTTGGATTTGTGCATTTATTGCTATCATTTGCCCTTTAAGCACCACTTTTGCTATGTCCCAAAAGTTTTGGTATGTTATATTTTCATTACCATTTGAGTCAAGAAATATTTTTTATTTCATTTTTTATTTGATCTATTACGCAGTAGCTTTTCAGCAGGCATCATTCAGTTTCCACGTATTTGCTTTTGTTTCCTTGATCTTCATATTGCTGACTTCTAATTTTATAACTGTGATTTGAAAAGATGTTTTGTAGTATTTTTATATCTTTAAATTTATTGAGGCTTGCTTTGTGGACTAATATATAGTCTATTCTGGAGAATGTTCCATGTGCTTTGGAAAAAAAAATATGTACTGTGCTTTTGTTTGGTTGAATTCTCTGGATAAATCTATGAGGTCAAGTTGGTTGTGATGCTGAGTTCTTCTGTGTCTCTGTTAAGTTTCTTTCCAGTTGTTCTGTCCTTTATCAAATGTGGTATATTAAAATCTTCTACTCCTGCTGTGGTGATGTGGGATCATCACTGTACTGTGAACCACAAGGTCGGCAGTTCAAACCTACCAGCTGCTCCTCAGAAACCCTATGCACCAAGAAAGAAGAGCTGGAAGTCTATCCTTTGGACCTCAATGTGAAACCCCTAGAACCAAAGAAAGATTGATGCCAAGACACATGGGGATCTCCAAAAAAATGCTGGGCCTACGGATACTGAAAGGAGATAAAGACCTTTCTCCAAAGCCAACACTCAAAATTCAATTTTCTAGCCCCAAATCTAGTGAGAATAAATTTCTGCCTGTTAAAGCCATCCATGTATGGTATTTTCTGGAGTAGAACTAAATAATTAAGATGGGGAACTAGATATGAACTTGAACTAAGCAGACTACATGGATCACACATACTTGTGAGGGAGAGAGACAAGCAAACAAGAATCAATCCATCATGTAACTTCAGATGGTGTTAAGTGCTATAAAGAAAATGAGGAAGAATTAGAATAGAGAGTCAGATGGGAGTGGGAGGTTATTTCAGGTACAGGAGCTAAGGAATACTTCTCCTAGAAGGTGAGATGAAACCAATGAGAGGGTGTTCCATGCAAGATCTGTGAAAAAAAAATTATGCTGTGAAAAATTATGAGTGCAAATATCCTGGGAAGAAACAATCTTGGTCCATTGGAGGTGTGAGAACACCAGAGACACTGGGTGAGTTTGAGAGCCTGGGACAGAAAAGGTATAAAATCACCTCAGAGAATAAGAAAGTGAGCTAACTAGGGAAATGGGGAAGGGCTGCCAGGAAGCATCCTTTAGAGCTTATATGTATAACATTAAGACCAGTAAGTCAACTGTGAATTCTTATTCAGCCACATTCTGAGATTTGGTGCTTTGAGAAAGATGTAGAATAGGCTAATATGGTTATCAGGTCCTGGAGTTTATCAGGTGAAGGTGCCAGAAGGAGAAAGAGACAAGGGAATTGAGCATGGATCCTACGCTGGAAAGGTTCTGAGGGTCGTGTCATGATGAACTCTGAAAACGTATAGGGATGATGATTTCGTGGACCTGGGGAGGTCAAAGAATGGTTGAGTGAGCTGGAAATGAGGAGGTAATGGCCAGCATCCAATGCCAAGTAAATCTTTTTTTTTTGAGGTGAGACAACTACTTGTTATGACAAGCACCTGCCTATACTGTGAGAGTGGGTATTGAGGTGACTAAAGGATTGCTGGTGTTAGGATGCTCTAGAGATTCAAGAGGCTAGAATATTACATGGATCTCCTATGCCAGTGGTCTTCAAACCTGGCCACATACTAGAATAACCTGGGAAGCTTTTAAAGCATTCAAATGCCTGGGACCCACTCCCAAAGATTCTGATTCAATTGTTGGGGGTGCAGGAAGTGATGTTTGGGCCTTTCAAAGTATCCCAAGTAAGTTTAAAGTGCAGCCTGGTTTGAGATTGACTGAGTCAAGGGGGTGATGCAACCCCCAAGAGCGGGGACAGGCAGTGTGTGAAAAGTGACAGTAAGCCAGCAGGTGTTCGGCTCTTCACTGAGTGAAAGGCATGGCCACAGATCTGGTTGGTGGTGACTACAGAAAGAAGCATTGGTGGGGGGTCATGAATATTCTTTCTGAAGGCCTGTGCTTCAAGACTGGAGAAATGCGTGGGGAGAGAGAAACCGTAAACCGTGGTCTAAGGATGACCATTAGCAACAAAGAGGAAAACAAAGAAAATAATTTTCCCCACCATCAGGCCCTGGTCCAAGTAAGGGGTGTCTCCATATTGCCAAGAGAAAATCAGGTACCAGGTAGAGAAAAAAGGTGAGGATCACATCAAGAGAAGCGGTTGAGGGTATATAGTGATGTCAGTAGGGCTGGAGTCACACACACACAAACCCCACCATGGATCTCTCCTCCTGTACCATAACATACAGAATCTTTTCTAATGCTTATTATCAATTTTAATCAGGGAATCATCTATTATGTAGTTGTAAATTGCTTAAATACAATATTTCTTAGATTATATGAGTACTAACAGAACTGCTTTGTAAAATCTTCTTACATTGAATTCCTACATTATCAGTTACAACACTATTGGTAACTGAGGAACAGAAGCCTTTTTTAAAAATTTTCTCCTTCTTTTCCTCTAATTGCTCTTTTCCTCCATTCTCAAAAAGTTATTGAGGTTCGTGCTGTGGTCCCGTGGGTCTGTGTCTTGCTTCAACAGTGTTTGGACGGAACAGATCCGGGGACTCCCCCACCTCCTGCCTCGGACCACCTCTAACAACTTCTTTGGGCACAATCTCATCTCCAGGACCATCTTCTTGAGCATTCCCTGTTACCGGGACCAGCTAAACACCGTTTTTTGTGTGTGTGTGTGGTTACCTCCAAATCTTCGACCAACCATGAGCTCTCAGATCTGTTAGAATTATTCCGCTGAAGCGGAAGCCGGTGTCAACCATCTGGTTGATCTGCATCTTACACTTACCTCTCTTTGGGCTTCTATTTCGATCGCGATGATGTGGCTTTGGAAGGTGTGGGACACTTCTTCCGTGAGTTGGCGAAGGAGAAGTGTGAGGGTGCTGAGAGTCTCTTGAAACTGCAAAACCAGTGTGGTGGTCACGCACTCTTCCAGGACATGCAGAAGCCCTCCCAAGATGAGTGGGGAAGAACCCTGGACACCATGGAAGCCACCCTGGCTGTGGAGAAGAACCTGAACCAGTCTCTTCTGGATCTGCACACTGTGGGTGCTACCCACACAGACCCCCACCTCTTTGACTTTCTGGAGACTCATTTCCTCGATGAGGAGGTGAAAATTATCAAGAAGATGGGCGACCACTTGACCAACCTCCACTGGATGGCTGGTCCCCAGGCAGGGCTGGGCGAATACCTCTTGGAGAGGCTCACTCTCAAGCATGACTAAGAAGAGCCTATGGAGCCCCACAACTTGTGAAGGGCCTTCAGCATTCCCCTGCTCTCCTCTAACCTTCTGCCTGAACCTTCCTCTGCAGACAGAGGCAGCATAGTCAATGCCCTGGAGCCCCTCTTTGCCCAAGCGGTGGACCAAATGAAAACAATAAAGCTTCCTTTTACAGCAAAAAAAAAAAAAAAAAGGTTATTGATACAGGTTCACAAATACTAATTACCACAACACTGTAGCTAGAGCTCCAAAAAATTTGACAAAATCAATAACTCTAAGAACATCATCAGCAAAGAAAACACCATCACAGCCCTGAGTATGTGTAGCATGTGCAGACAAAACTGGGTTATTTGAAGTGTCACTGTAATTGGGTCATAATGACAGTTGACAAAAGTGTACCAGTAGGCTCAAAAAGTAACTTGGCATAGAGTTTTAGCCTTGTAGGTATACTGGTACATGTGAGCTGGGCTTATAAATGTTTTCATTGTTATAACTAACTACAGGACTATTTTTATTAAAAGTAATGCTAAAACACTGTACAAAATTTCAATAGATATTTTGATGTCCCCCCTTCTAATAGTGTCACCTGGTGTGGTCCACACTTCCATAGCCCTCTAGTTTCACTGACTGAGGGTATAGAGTGAGGGCTGGAAGCTGAGGAGGGCAGAAGATATGCAGAGCTGGGTAAGGAAGGAGAGCCTGGGAGTAATCACAAGGTTAAGTGTTACGGATAGAATTATGTTGTCCCATTCCCCCCCCCCACACACACACACACAATGCTTTACAATCATAACTTCTATACCTGTGGAAAAATCTTATCTGGAAGTTAGGGTTTTTTCTTAATGTTAACAAAGTCCTAGCAGTATAGGGTGTGTACTAAACCCAATCACTTCTGCATTATAATGACCAGCAGAGACAGACAAAAGTGCACAAGTGGAAGAATACAGGCACCCTCTGAAGATGACAGAGGTAGATGAGTCTACAGGCCCAGGAAATCCAAGGGCTGCCAGCTACTAGAAGCTGAAATAGACAAGTTTAAACTTCCAGCCTCCAAAAAGGAATCCTGATACCACAATGGTGTACTAGTCAGCTGCTAATAGAAATAACTGTAGTTTGAACCTACCAGCAGCTCCACAGGAGAAAAGATTTAGTGATTGTCTATGAAAATTACAGCTTAGAAAACCCTACAGGGCAGTTCTAGTTTAGCCAATACGGTCACTATGAGTTGGGAGTCAACTCCATGGCACACAGCAACACAACAGAAGTCTCTCAAACCATGAGAAAATTAATTTCTGTTCTTTAAAATCACCCACATGTGGTCTTTCTGTTAGAGCAGCACTAGGAAACTAAGAATGTAAGGTGTGATGGGATTAGTACCAAGGTCTTTTGGAGAGAGATGTATAATCAATTCTAAGTTAAACCTCCTTTAATATTTAAGTCAGACTCCTAGGCAGTTTGTAAAGATAGAGGCTGGAGATAATTGGCAGCCGAGTAATGGTCAATGGTTTCTTAACCAAAGAACACAGGCTCTTTGGGTCACTGTTAAATTCACTGTCAGCCTGTGATGGCCAGAAGCAGGGAGGTTCCAGCTTCCTTCATGGAGCTCTGTGCGCCTTCCTCAACCCTGCCTGAGTGAGTAAACAAAGCTGAGTCAGGGAAAACCCAGCCACACAGCTGGATATACAATTCTGACAAACTTTCTGTTAATGGCAGGTCAGCAGTATCTCTGAATACAAGTATAGCATACATTTGATGAGAAGCCACACTCTGACAAGATAATGAAAGCTGAAAAGATTTCCTGCTACCTCGCCATTACAGGCAGTGAAACTGGAGAGACAAAGACAAAGAAAATAACCTGTGTTGTACTACAGAACCTAAATTTAGTTTAATGGAGTAACGTACTCCATTAATCAATTATCAAGGCAATACTGACACAAGGAAAATAAATGCAAGACATTAAAAATGCAAAGGACTTACCCAGAAAATGGCGATGTAGGAAAACTATTAAGGAAGAAAATAACAACACAGTTGCCTTTGCGTCTACTCCAACTCAAGGTGGCCCCAAGTTGTCAAATTAGAACTGTATTTCCTAAATCCTTCTGTGGTCAGTTTTTTGGAAGTAGATCACCAGGCCCTTCTTCTAAGGCATTTCTGGTTGGACTTGAACCTCCAACATTTGAGCTAGCATGTGAGCATGTTAACCATTTGAACCACCCAGGGATTCCCTATTAAAGACAAGATTGTTAAATAATGTGGTGTTCATAGACTCAATGAAATTTTTAAAAGGAGAAACTCATATTGAGTTTTCTGGAGCTTGCTGAGTATTTCTTGGGGCCCATTCTGTGCAGGCCAGTCAGTAGTCAGGATCCTTAACCCTTAACCTTCATTCCATGAAATTGTCAACATCCCTAGTGTACAGGTGAAGAAACCCAGGTTCACAAACATTAAGCAATTTGCCCATCGTTAGATAGCTTGTAAGTTTTCAAGTCAGGATTTGAACCCAAGTCTTTCATCTCCAAGTCCATGGCTTTTCCTTTGATGCACTGAAGGACAAGTAAGAGTTGAATTTGCTGTTGTTGTTGTTAACTGCCATCGAGTTCGTTCCAACACAAAGTGACCCTGTATAGGGGAGTCCTAGTGTGGCACTGTGGGTTAATGTACTGGACTGCAAAATCGTTTTGAACCAGAAGGTCAGCAGTTCAAGCTCACCAGCCGCTCCTTGGAAACCCTATATAGCATCGCTATGGTCAGAACCTACTCAACAGCACTTAACAGCAACAACATAGGGTGTCCAAAGAGTGGCTGATGGGTCTGAACCGCTGACCTTGTGGTTAGCAGTCCAGTGCTTATCCTACAGCATGAAAAGTGACTTAAGTGTGGGAAATAGGATTAATATTTTATGATTCCATTTAGCTAATTGACTCCTGAGAGCCAGCCTGGATGCCCAGATGCGAAGCTTCTGTCAATCCACCAGTTCTTAAAATATCTAGGTCAGTGAGAAGAGGATCACAAGGCTTCCTTAGGGTTATTTTAAACTCAAACAAACAAAAAGAACTTTTTTTAAAACCAAGGAGAGGATAAAAAAAATTGTTAAAAATCAGAAATTTTAGAAGCTGAAATCAAAAAGGAACTGTTCAGTGGAAACAGCTAGACTACTGACCCCAAACTGAAAGCTATAGGAAGGGGTCCTTCATTTGGTCACAGTGGTTCCTGGCTCCATTGGAACTGAGAAGGGTGACCTAGAATCACACATTCAGATCATGGACCTGAGGGATGGGCAGAAACATAAGGCAGGAGACAAGCTAGGACTGGTCCCATACCTGCCTTCAGACACTGCTCTTGATCGTCCTTCAGAGAGAAAAACAAAGAAATTCATTGGACCAGCCCCAGCTTTATCATTGACTTTTGCAATTTTCAGAACAAAAGGAGAAGAAAGGGAATCTTTTCAGCAATTTCCCCATGCTTTATGAAAGTGATACCAATTGATACATGAGTGATGTTCTTATGAGAAATATACTCTGAATGCTGCTTTCTATTTTTTTAAACAAATCTGCAATAATATAAACCCCTTACACAACATTTCCTAGCAACTCAAAGACACCAATGATGAGAAAGCTGTAAGAGCCACAGTATATGTATAACCTGGATCGTAAAGTAAGAGGTTCCGGTAAAACATCCAACTGTGTCACATGTGAAAAGCAGGATGTCGGAAAAGATTTTCCCTCAACTAAGGCCAGCATTATCCTGCACTGGATTCTATACAGGAGAAAGGTATCAGATGTGGATCCTTATCTCAGGAATTTCCTATCTGGTTGCATCTCTAACCCAGGGCCTAGGTCATGGCATGTGCTCACTAAATGTGAATAACATTGAAGAATAAGACTAACATATAGAATATAATAAGCAACTATGTAAATCCATGGCTGTCTGAGGATGGAATTGTGTGTCAGGGGAAAGCAAGATCACCAAGATGGTTTCACTGAGGAAATGAGTCTTCCACTGGGTTATCATACAGCTACAGCGTGCACAGAAAGAAATGAGTTTCCTGGTGCAGAAATTTGTTCCTTTAGCTGTGCATGCAATACAGACTACAGAGAGCAAAGCATGGCCCATGACTGCTTTGGAGTCCAGTAGTCAGTTTCCTCAGACTGCAGAATACTGGTGAGTGACACAAAAGCTCGCCTACGAGCTAGGTACAATGCTAAGTGCATCACAAATACAATTTCATTTGATCCTTGCTACAAATCTGTAAAAAATTGGATACCATGAACACCACTTTATGGATTAGAAACTGAGCCCATACTGCTAACTCACAGTAAAGCCAAGATTCCAGTCCAGGACTGCTTGGCTCTCTGTCCACTATACAGCATGGGAAGTTAGGTGAGATAAGGTCATAAGGTAAGGTGTTTGAAAATCAGGTAATACCGTTTATACTTACTATAGAGGAAAATATTTTTGTTATCAGTTCTCTCTTCCTTCTGTTGCTGCACCCCATCTGCCAAAGTCAGGTGGCCAAGAGAGGCACATGGTATTTAGGGGTGCTCCAGGCAAAACATGCTCTCTCCCTTTTCACCTTCATCAACTTTCATGTCATGTGCTGTTGTTCTTCATAGGTGCCATCAAGCCAGTTCTGATTCATAGCAATCCATGTGCAACAGAACAAAACACAATGACCATCTTCAAGGGAAAAGTCGTGGTCCTACTTTCTCTTTCCCTTCTCTCTCTCCCTTCAAGCCTAAACCCATGAGAAGTCTAAGTAACAGTTCCCATGGTTTTTCTCATCTAGATCATGTATTGTAATTTTTCAGTTCCCCAGGAACCCTCAAGATCTCCCAGAGACCAAAGCAAACCAGTCTTTTAGGTGGCATCATATGGTACAAGACATCCAAAGAAGAGAGATGCTTGCAAAATTCTCCCAATAGCTCTTCACAGTTTCTTTAGTTCTCCAACGAGATCTTCCCAAGGCAGGAGAACAGGGATGACAGAAAAGGTGCCTGCACTCTCTCCACCTCCCTGGAGGATGAGGGCTTGATCCCTGTTCTCTGTTTCATTTCAAAGTTGACAGATACCTGCTCCCTAAGAAAGCCAGAGAAAGGAAAGCCAAGAAGAAGGTCAACCCAACTGGAAGGCACAGAACTGGAAATGCTACAATGAAAGTTGAGATTCTTATGCTTATAAGGATTATATCTGTTTATCAACTACAAAGGACTTCTAAAAATTCATTACATTTGAATCTCTCACAAAAGCTCTATTAAGTTAGTCAGTAGATAAATAGATGATTGATAGATTGATCAATCAATAGATGCTGTTGTTAAGTGCCATTGAGTTTGTTCCAACTTTATATATATATCTATTCATACATATGTAGAATGTCCACACAACAGCTGGTGGATTTGAACCACCTACCTTGTGGTTCAAACAGACCTCACAGTCCAGTGCATTATCCTGTAGCAACACAACAGGACTCCTAGATAGAAAGACAGAATCCATAAATAAATAGCTGCTTACTTGTGGCAACCTTAATATAAAACAGAACAAAATGCTGACTAGTCCTCCATCATCCTCAAAATCGATAGCATATTCCAGCCCAATGCAGAAATCATCAGACAATCTTTGATAACCCATGTGAGTAGAGTTTTACTAAAGGCAATACAAAAACGGTTGCAGCCGTACATTGACAGAGAACTTCCAGAGGTTCAAGCAAGATTCAGAATAGGACGTGGAATGAGGGATATCACTGCTGATGTCCAATGGATCTTGGATGAAAGCAGAGAATACCAGAAAGATGTTTACCTATGCTTTATTGACTACACAAAGGCTTTCAATTGTGCGGATCATAACAAGCTATGGACAACATTGCAAAGTATGAGTATTCCAGAACACTTCATTGTGCTCATGAGGAATCTGTACATGGACCAAGAGGCAGCTGTTCAAACACAACATGGGAACACTGAATGGTTTAAAATTAAGGTGTGCAACAGGGTTGTATTCTTTCACTATACTTATTCGATCTGTATGCTGAGCAAATAAACCGAGAAGCTAGGTTCTATGAAGAAAAACGTGGCATCAGGATTGGAGGAAGACTCATTAACTACCTGTGATATGCAGGTGATACAACCTTGCTTGCTGAAAGTAAAGAAGACTTAAAATATTTACTGATGAAGATCAAAGAACACAGCTTTCAGTATGGATTGCATGTCAATGAAAAGAAAACAAAAATCCTCACCACTGGACCAATAAACAACATTCTTATCAATGGAGAAAAGATTGAAGTTGTCAAGGACTTCATTTTTCTTGGATCAACATCAACACTCATGGAAGCAGCAGCCAAGAAATCACATGACATATTGCCTTAGGCAAATGTGCTGCAGAAGACCTTTTTGAAGTGTTGAAGACCAAAGATGTCAGCTTGAAGACTAAGATGTCCTGACCCAAGCCATGGTATTTTCAATAACCTCATATGCATACGAAAGCTGGACAGTGAATAAGGAAGACTATAGAAAAATTGATGCTTTTGAGTTATGGTGTTGGAGGAGAATATTGAAAGTGCCATGGGCTGCCAAAAAAACAAACAGATATGTGTTGGAAGAAGTGCAGCCAGAGTGCTCCTTGGAAGCCAGGATGGCCAAACTTTGTCTCTCATACTTCGGACATATTGTCAGGAGGGACCAGTCGCTGGAGAAGGATATCATGTTTGGTAAGGTGAAGGGTCAGAGAAAATGAGTAAGACCCCCAGCGAGATGGACTGTCAAAGTGGCAGCACCAATGGGCTCAAGCATGGCAACAACTGTGAGGTAAGCCCAGGACCAGGCAGTACTTCATTCTGTTGTACATGGGGTCGCTATGAGTTGGTACCGACTCGATGGGACCTAACAACAACAATTGTGGTTATTGTGCCAATTCATCTTACCAATGGTCTCCCTCACCTTCATTGGCCCTCTAGTTCTCCAAACATAACGACTACCTTCAGTGAGTGATCCCTCCTGATGCTGAGTACAAAGCAGGTGAATCAGACAATGTTCTGCTGGGAACCATAAAGTTTTTACTGGCTAATTTTCACAAGTAGATCACCAAACCTTTCTTCTTAGTCTGTCTTAGTCTGGTAGCTCAGCTGAAACCTGTCCACCATGGGTAGGTAACTCGGCTGGTATTTGAAAAACCACTGACTTAGCAAGCTTTCAGCAGCACTGCAATAAACTTGCAGATGGGTGGTAGCCTATGAGATGGTGGTGGTGGTTGCTGTGAAGTGTCATCAGGTTGGTTCCAACTCACAGGGATCCTGCATAGGGTTTCCAAGGAGGGCTGATGGTTTGAACCACTGACCTTGCTGATCCTACAGCACCATGGCCAATGACGTTAGGCAGGTTTTAATGTTGGTACAACCTTTTTTTGTTGTAACAGATGAGGAAACTAAGGTGTGCTGAAGAGAAAAACCAGTAAAATCAGATTGGGAAGACGGAAGACTCACAGCCCAAACTCTACTCTCTCAACTGCCATATTCCACGTTTGCCATCCACTGGGAATCCTGATGGAACAAGGATGCCATATAGGATCAGGAAAGCTTAGCAGTCATTCCCTACAGTGTCAGCCTCCAAGATGAGGGGGATTTACCCAAGTACTTTATATTTTGTTTTACAATTCCCTCTGAGTCTAGCCTTCAATCGCATAATTCTTCCCCTTGTAATATTTGTTTTTATTTCTAGTAAACCTTGAGAGTGGGAAGTTCCATATGCTTATTTTGCCTACATAAAAGGAGGGCTATTTTCGCCTCGCCCTAAAACGCTTTCCTTATTCTAGTTTCTGTGTTCTGGCCTTAATAAACCCATGTTTTCATCCAGGCTATGGTTTTATTTTATAAATGTCAATCATATCCCCCTCTTAGCAGGTTTTTCCAAAATGAAGAGCCTTAATTCTTTTATCATTCCTAACAAAGAACTCTCTCTACCTTCTTGATCAATTTCCGTTTCCTCCTCTAGTCCCTGTCTGGCTCTGGTATGTCTCTGTGGTACATCAGACCATTGAGTCTCTATTACTTTGCCTATTGTTCGGTACAAAAGAGCACAATGACTTCAGCTAAAATAAAATTTAAAAATATTTGAAAGACATTTTTTTAAAAAATCAAACAGATCTCCTGTTCCAAGTCAGCAACACATATGCTGAAAAAATATTTTTTGGCTGTAACTCTAAAATGATTTCGGACACATTGGTACTTGGCAACTTACGATGAAAATGGCAATTTGGAAAGCACTTTTCCATACATTATCTCATTTGATCCTCACATGGATCATACAAATAAAAAAATGAAAAACATACTCTTATCCTCATTTTTACAAAAGCCCTGATGGTACCATGGGTTAAACTGGGCTGCTAACTGAAAAGTTGAAAGGAAAGGTCACTGGTTTGAACCCACCAGCTGTTCCATGGAAGATAGATAAGGCAATCTCCTTCCATAAATATTTATAGGTTTGGAAGCCCTAGAAAGCAGTCCTCTTCTGTCCTATAGGGTCACTGTGAGTTGCAGTGGGTTTGGTTTGTTTCACAGGAGAAAAGTGAAAGATGAGTCTAGCACAAGGTCAAATAGTTGGAAGGAAAACCCAGTCTCTTGCCCTCCATTGAAGGATGGTTTTGCATCCACTGGCTATACGGTCTTCCTTATAACCACTTGTCATATTTTTTAAAGTATCAAACACCCACTTCTAAGACTCTCACTAGTCCACAGCTGTCACAAAATTATGTACAGTTCTATTTAAAAGGGAAGATGTTCGAGACTATTCTAGACTCTTCCTTTCTCACCCTACAATCTCTCCCTGGATAACCTCAGCCACAGCACAGGTATCAATATTACCTTCATGCAGATGACTCCCAACTTTGTATCTCTAGTCCACATCTATCTTCTGAGCCCCAAATAGCTATATAAACTGCATACCTGACATCTCTTAAAGGTCTCAACATGTATGAAGCTTAATCTTCTGCCTCCTCTCATCTCCACGCTCTACTGCTAATGCCCAATTCTCTCCTAATATTTCTCCTCTCAGTCAACAAAAATCCGCTGCCATCAAGTTGATTCTGACTCATAGTAGCCCTATAGGAGAGAACAAAACCACAGGGTTTCCAAGGCTGTAAATCTATAGGAAAGCAAACTGCCACATCTTTCTCTTGTAGAGCAGCTGGTGGGTTCAAACTGCTGACCCTTTGGTTAGGAGCCAAGCACTTTAACCACTATGCCAGAAAGCTTCCTTTCCTCTCAACCATCTACCCGGAATCCTAGGAATCATCTTGACATTTCCCTCTCCATCCCCTGGCTCCCATATTCAATCTAACACCAAACCCTTTCACTTGTATCTCCTGCATAGCTCTTCATTCTGTCCATTTCCCTCTTTCCCCACCATCTCCACCTTGGTCCAAGCTACCAATCTCTCTCAGATGAACTTCAGTGGACTCCTCACTGGCCTACCCACACTAAGTGAGTTCTTCTCCAATCAATTCTCCAACTATAGCTGGGATTTTTCAAAAATGTTGTGATGTCCCTCCCTATCCTGCTTAGAGCATTTTGATGGCGCCTTAGACTCTTTAGACTTGAGGCAAAGCTACTCAGACTAATCTAGTGCCCACCCTCAGCCTCACTTCTTGACACTCACCTCTATTTCCAGAGCTCCAGACCCACTGGCCTTCCTTTCAGCCTCTTTTACTTGCCACACAACCGTAGAACATGCTTCCATGCTCTCTCCACCTATTTAAACTCCTTGTTCATCTTCAGATAGAAGCTTAAGAGTGTTTCCTTGAGGAAACCTTTCCTGACTCCCTTGAATCAGACTCCATTATATTTTATATGCTGATGGTTTGGCATGGCTATGTGTATTTGATTTATATCTATCTCCTCCACTAAAAGTCCAAGGAGCTAAGAAATATGCTTACCTGTGCTCAACAGCAGGTCCTCTGTGCTTATGTTGTGCTGTGCGTGGTAGGTAGAGGTACATCGATTAAATATTTACTATGGAATTAAGCTACAAATAAGAAAATAGTTCCATGTGATTTACATCCTCACTGTGAAAAATTATGTTGTTGTTGTTGTTAAGTACCATCAAGTCAGTTCCAACTCATAACAACCCTGTATAGGGTTTCCTAGGAGCAGCTGGTGGGCTTGAACCGCTGACCTTGCAGTCTAGTGCTTATCCTACAGTGCCTCACCAGGACTCCTATACAACCATTCAAAAGAATGAGATAACTATATTTGCTAACATAGGGTGATGCCCATGATAAGACTACTGATTAAAAACAGTACATTACACAGTAGTACACACATTATGCTCAGTTATATTTAAAACCCACATATAAGTACAAAAAATACAAAATCTGTGTTGTGTATATTTGTGTGTGTGTATGTGCTATTAAAAAGTGATGCAAGACTAATACCAAACTGCTTACAATGGTTTACCTAGAGAATGGGAATGAGACTGGAATAGAGGAAAAGTAGAATAAGAATCCATACTCAGAAACGTCTAGATGATCTGACTATATTTCCAATGACTCTGTGCTATTTGTGTGGTTATTTGTTGACTTTGTTGCTATTGTTGAAATGTGCCATCTAGACAATTCTGCCTCATAGTGACAACATAGAATGCAATAGAACTGCCCAAAAGAGTTTCCTAGGCTGTAATTCTTATAGGAGTAGATCACCTGGTCTTTTCTTCCTCAGGGCTGTTGTTAGATTCATGCTGCCAACAGTTTAGTTAATAACCGAGTGATTCACTTTTGCTCCACCAGGGCTCCTATTTTAACAGTATCATTTTTTTTTAAATAATGAGGCAATTCATTAAGGTTTAGAAAAGTGGCCATTTTTAACTACTATATATAAAAAACCAAAGTCCCCTTGTATACGTTCCTGAATAATAATAACATTGCAGCAATCAGCACAGTTCTGACTCAGATCTTCAATCTATCGATAAGCTGTGATGAAGAACAAAACAGAAGCAAACACTCCAACATGCTAGAGCTTGTTTGACTGATTGTTTAGGTCATCCCCTCACATGGTTTTTATTTAAATAATGAAGATTTTTAAAAAATAACTGCTCTTTGAATTACTAATATGGTCTTAAGAGAAAGAACTAATAACATGGATTATTTCTTAGTTTGCACTTAGAAAATAACACTATCCTTGAGTCAACTCTAACTCATAGCAACACTACAGAGCAAAGTAGAACTGCTGCATAGCATTTCCCAGACTAACTCTTTATAGAAACAGACAGCCTGCTCTTTCTCCTGCAGAGTGGCAGATGAGTCAGAACCACTGACCTTGTGATTAGCAACCAGATGCTTAACCCACTATGCCATCAGCGCTCCTTAGTTTATATAGATTTTGATATTTATAAAAGATTCTATGAAGACATCTCTATTTTCTTTCATAGCTCGGAGTCCTGGTGTGGCACCACAGGATAAGTACTGGACAGCAAGGTCAGTTTGAACCCACCACAAGGTCGGTGATTCAAGCTCACCAGCTGCTCCTTGGAAACCCTATACAGGGTTACTATGAGTCAGAACTGACTCAATAACACATAACAACAACAATATCAACCAACTTGATGGCACATAACCACCACCACCAGCACCAATAGTTCAATGCCTCACTTTGATTTCGAGAGAAGTATGAAGGTGAACAGACCCACAGTTACTGAAAGAGGTGAAGTAGGTGTGTGGGAGTGATTTCTCCAGCAGCCAGTCTGCTAGGGGGAGCTAGCTAAAGTCTGTGAATAAAGCAGTAAGTGCTGCTACTTAGAGCTGCATTGATTTTTTTTTTTTTTTCCAGATTAACTAATGGCTCAAATGGCAGAACCACCAAACGATGACTAAAATATGACTCAGATGCTTTCAAATCAAATCATTTCAATGAAGTAGAAACACAGGCAAGCACAGAGCAGGTCATTAGGGGTTCTAACCAATAGTTGTTAAGCCTGAAGAAATTTAGTCTCCTTAATGACTGCCACTTTCAATCTAAGTCATTTTGACATTAGTGAGCTGGGGACACTTATTACTTGTGGCACCTACTGATCAGGTAGCTCCTGGCTGGGCTCCTGTACTTTTCCCCATCCAGATTTTGTCTTCCTTCTCTCCTGAGGTTTATCCACATATCTCCAATTATCCCAAATGGTGTAAGGAAATTCTAAAATTAATCTCAATGTTGAGTTTACTGGTATTTTTGAAAATCAACTTTCATATAAATACAAAAATGACTTACATTCAGAAGAAGGACTAGGGTAAGGCAGGTGAGGAGAGGTATGTCATTAAATGGAACCACAGGGTAGAGTTTCCCCCAAAGACTAGAACCTGCCAACCAAGACGCAGACGAGCCAACAGTAAGTGCTTGGACCAACAAGGAAGCATCTCTAGCATCCAGAATGTACCAGTGGGTGGCTTCCCTACCATCTTCCTCCTCCTCTTCACCTTCTGTGAACTTCTCAATTTCAAATTCAGTCCCCAAATGTTCATTCCCTGTAAACCCTGGACTGCTATCTACAAGGTCAGTGCCTCAAACCCACTGGCCACTCCTCAGAAACCCTATACAAGGTTGCTATGAGTCCAAATTGACTTGATAGTACTTAAGCAACAACAGCATTCTTCAAAGGAATCTTGGTGAAAGACCCTGAAAGATGGCCTGAGATACTTATCAGATCAGAGACCCTCTCACCCCATTGTTTGGAACAGGACCTCATCAATCAGGTATATGTACTCAAACCAATGTTCTATTGTTGTTCAGTGCCATCGAGTTGGTTCCAACCCATAGCAACCCTGGATAGGGTTTCCAAGAGCTGCTGTTGAGCTCAAACCGCCGACCATGCAGTTCAAACAGCTTTGCAGTCTGGCACACACTGGGCCACACCGGGACTCCAATGTTCTGTTAGATACTTGTTTTTACCTCCCCTCTTTTCATGTAGCAGGAACAGCAGTGTGACGCATCACCAGCCCATTGAGTTGATTCTGACTCACTGCAATCCCTAACAGAGTAGAACTATACTCCATAGGGTTTTCAAAGGCTGAATTTCTAAGAGGTAGATTGCCAGGGTGGACCTAAACCTCCAATCTTTGTGTTAGAAAGCAAGTACATTAGCTGCTTGTCCATCCCGGAACTCTGTACAATTCTTAGCACCTGCTGCTCCTCAGAAACCCTATACAGGGTTGCTATGGGTCAGAACCAACTCGATGGCACATAACAATAACAACAGCAAAGATGTAGGACCCCTCTACAGCCCAGGTCATGGGCAAAGACTTGAGCTTACTTCCACATAAGCCGGGCACTGTGCACATATTCTTTCATTACTTCCCTGACTGAATTCACAGAGATGTGAGGGTAACATAGCCTAAATTTAATTCCACAACTCAAGTATTGCAAGTAATTCAAATTCAATTCAATTTATTGACTACTTACCCAAAGTAACTCAGTATACTGGGTATTGTGGTATGTACAAAGGTGTGTTAAACATAGTACCTGCTCTTAAGGAATTTATAATACATTTAGAAAGGAGAGGAAAAAGAAGTGAAAGCATTTGCTAATCACCTATCATGTGCTTTACATAATCACTGCATGTCTCATTCTCACCAACCCCATGAGGTAGATATTGTAATGTCTCCTTGACAGCTGAGACATTGAAGGCTCAGAGGCCTTAAGTAACCACCTCCAAAATAGTGAGGCTGGGATTTAAACCCACAGCAGGGCTTCAGAATCCTGTATTCATTCCAGTACATAGGATGTTCTCTGTGAAGCAAAGAAGAATGTGACAATCTGTGGGAGAAGCTACAGGAAGGTAGAAGAGATTACCACCTGCCTGAGGAGAAAGGCATCATGGAAGAAGTAGGTCTTGCAATCAGGAAGGCTTACAGAAATCAGTGAGCAGCAAGAATGCTGGGCAAGGGAGAGGCAGGAAAGGACTGTGCATGCTTAGGACCAGTGCACTTGTAGAATATGAGTGAAAAGTAGACTGAGGCAATATTAAGATCACAATTAAATGCTAGCTCAAGGAGTCTGAGTTCCACCATGTTGACAATGTTGGGGTTTGTGGTGGGACTACTAAAGTCCTTGACTGTTGTTGTTACATGCTGTCAAGTCGGTTCCGAATCACAGGAGCGGCTGGTTAGTTTGAACTGCCAATCTTGCAATTCAAACTGACCTTGTACTCACTGCTTATCCTACAGCACCATACCAGGCTGCTATGCAAAAAGCCAGCAGTTTGAACCCCCAGTCACTCTGTGGGAGAATGATGAGGCTGACTGCTGCAGTTAAGATTGACAGTCTCAGAAACTCTAGGGAGCAGTTCTACTCTGTTCTATGGGATTGCTATGAGTCGGAACCAACTCAACAGCAGTGGGTTGGTGATTTAGGCAATGTTGAGGCACGTGCAGGGGTTTAGAGGCAAGACATAGTTGTATCTATACTTTGGGAAGGTCACCATGGCAAATAATGTATAACATGGATGGAGAGGGTGTGGGAAGTCTGAAAGTCAGAAAGCCAGTTTTGAGGTCACTGGAAATAGCACATGAGAGACAGTCAGAATGACAAACAGGATTATGAAAGTGAGAGCGATCTTAAAGGTGGTACTGAGTGAATTCAGCATTTAGTGCATTATGAATAGAGTGACCACATAGCCTGCTTTGCCTGAAACACTTGTTTTCCTGGTGTCATTTTTAATATCACCCTTTTGTTTTCAAAAGGGTTCAATTTTGTACATTAAACTATGACCACTTATTAATTATGAGCAATAAGGAAACAGAGTCAAGGATGACTCTAAAATGTTAAATCTAGATTAGTAAGGACGTCAGTGGCACCTTTAGGAACACAGGAGGACAATCAGGTTTCTTGAAAGGAAAATACGCTTGGAGTTGGACAAACTGTCTTTGCTACTGAGGTGAGGACTTATTTAAGAGCGATGAGCACCTTGCCGGTGGATCTGCGCTGCATCACATGAAGGAAGGCATCATTGACCTAAAGAAAAAAAAAGAATAAACACAAAAAAGTTGTGGCCAGACTTGTGTGTATGTGTGTGTATACTTTTGTGTACATGCACACGCACATACACACACACACACACACACATATAGATATGGCAGTCAAAAATTATTCGCACTGCAGTTATATTAAAACGCCTGTCCATGTCTACAGCCAATGACAACATTGAGCATGCACGTGAAATGATTCTGTCGAGTAGATGAGTGGCAGTGGATTATGTAACAAATCATTTGCAAATCAGCCATGGCTCTGCCTATGAAATAATCCAAGACAAACTTGGGTTTTGAAAAGTTTGTATGAGATGGGTACCAAAACAACTCATGGAGGAGCACAAACAGAAGTGTTTGGACATTTGCAAACAAAATTTGGACTAATACTTGAAAGAAGGTAAATGTTTCTTTAAAAGATCATTACTGGTGACAAGACATGGATTCATCACTACAAGCCTGAGAGTAAACGACAGAGTATGGATAGGAAACAACCTCAATTGCTGATGAAGAACTTCAAAAGTCAACCATCAGCTGGAAAATGGATGCTTACAGTATTCTGGGATTCTCAAGGGCCAGTATTAAAACACACTATCAGGAAAAAGGTTCAACAATCAACAATGCATATTACAATGAGATGCTCACTGAAGAGTTGAAGCCTAAACTTCAGATTAAACACAGAGGGGACTGCTATCCAAGGACATTGTGATCTTGCATGACAATGAACATCCACACACCTCTGCCCACACTGTTGACACTCTGCAAAAACTTCATTTTAAGGTGTTACAGCATCCTCCCTATAACCTGATCTTGCTCCATCAGACTTTCACCTGTTTGGTTCCCTGAAAACAGCACTTCAAGGATGAAGATTCACCTCTGTTGAAGAAGGGAAGGCAGTGGTGCATTCGTAACTCATAGATCAGCCTAAAACTTTTTAATAAGGGAATAAAGAAAGCTAGTTGAGAGATGGATAAAGTATATTAAAAAGCAAGGAAATTATGTCAAAAAATGATATATTTGTCTTGTCTAAAAGTTGGTTGACATAAGTTCTACAGCCAGAGTGAAAAAAATTTCTAATTTACATGTGTATGTGTGTGTGTGTTGTTGTTAAATGCCACAGAGTCAGTTCCAACTTATAGTGACCCTGCATGGGTTTTCCAAGGAGCACCTAGTGAGTTTGAACTGCCGACCTTGTGGTTCACAGTCCAGTGCTAATCCTACAGCATCATACCAGTATTCTATAGCTAGATAGATAGATACACACACACATATAGAGAAGAGGGGGGGGCCTGTTGTGGTACTGTAGGATAAGCACTGGGCTGCTAACTACAAAGTCGGTTGTTCAAACCCACCAGCCACTCCTCAGAAACACTATACAGGGTCAGTATAAATCAGAACCAACTCAACAGCACTTAACAACAATAACAATATATGTATATGTGTACTGAGCTGCTAACTCCAAAGTTGGCCATTCAAACTCACCAGTCACTCCTTGGAAACCCTATACAAGGTTGATATAAGTCAGAATATATTCAATGGCATTTATCAACATATATACATAAAACAGGACTCCTGGTATGGCACTGTAGAATCAGCACTGGATCACGAACCACAAGGTCAGCAGCTCAAACCCATCAGTTGCTCCTCGGAAAACCAGTATAGGGTCACTAGGAGTTAGAACCAACTCGACGGCACTTAACAACAACAACAACAATATATTATTATCATATATTCAATTCACTGGGAATATATCTTAGTACCTTAATTACTTTAATCATTGAACCAGCAACAGATATTTGTTCTATGTATGTTGTTGTTGTTTCCATGGAACAGCTGGTGAGTTTGAACCACTGACATTGAAATTCAAACCAACCTTTGCGGTCCAGTGTTTATCCAACAGTACCACATCAGAACTCCTATAAACAATAATAATTAAGTGTAAACAGTAATAATACTAAAGCAAACTTGCCTCAGTTTTTCTTTCTGCCTAAACTTATAATTTTCTATTTTGTCAAACGCAACAAATATATCTATATTGTCATTGTTCTCTGTGCTATCAATTTTGAAAGAATGTAGCCTCTGGCACAGAATCGTTACTTGAACTTTTTTTAATCATTTCATTAAAATTTTACTATTTCCTATGTAACTAAAATTATAATTTATCTTAAATTATTTATAAAAACACAAGGTTAGAAAACATATATAATAAGGCAAAGAATGGAAAAAAATAGACAAAAGCACAATTGTTTGCAGACAATGTAATAATTTACATACATATAGACAAAATAAACTAATCAAAGCAACAAACAAATTTTTTAAATGAAGATTGTGAAATACAAGATCATCTTATAAATATTACTGGACATTCTACATATAAAATAATTGACTAGAAAATGTAAAAAATAAAATATTCTCAAAGGCAACAATAACCATGAACTACTTGCAATTAACATAACTAAGAATAATCCAGAAGATTTAATGGTGAAAAATGTAAACTCTATTAAAAAATAAGAAAGAGCTAAATAAGTAATGAAATATCCCTAATTCACAAATGAAACAACTTAGCATTGTAAATTTTTCAATTCTTCCCCAAAATTAATCTGTAACTTAAATGCTAATGCAATGTAAATTTCAACCAATTTCCTGAAGAATCAAATTTATTCTAAATTTTATCTAAAAGGCTAAAGCTCCACAAATAGTTAAGTCAAGTTTGAAAAAGAACAAAGGTGGAAGATGTGCTTTTCTAGATATAAAAACAAACTTCAAAGCTGTAAAAATAGACACAGATATGTGAGCCAATGAAATAGAATAGACTCATGTTTACACAAGAACTAGAGATGAAGGTGGCAACACAAATTAATGGAGAAACATTGGACTATTTGGTGCTGGAAAAACTGGATCATCTTCAAGAAAAATTTTAATTGATTACCTAATGCATACCCAACACAAAGGTGACTTCAAATAGATAAAATCCCTAAGTTTAAAATAAAATGATAAAGTCAACAAAGGAAGATGGAAAAAGATCTTTGTGGTTCAAGGATGGCGAAGGATTTTGTAAACAAGCTTCAACCAACCACAAGACAAACTATTGATGTATTAGGTTATGTTAGATCTAGAAAAGGTAATAAACACATGACATACTTGGAGGGAAACTTGCAAAATTTAAACTAGGATCTGGAGCCTTGCTACTGAAAGGGTGGTTCAAGACCATCAGCTTCTGCACCATCTGGGAACTTACTAGAAATGGACAATCTCAAACTCCATTTTACCCTCATCAAATCCAAGTCTGTATTTTAGCCAGATCTCAGGGTGACTAGGGTACACTTAAAAGTTTGAGAAGCATAGATTATACAAAGAACTTGTGCAAATGAAAACAGAAAAGCCAGGAAACTAGACAACAGACTTAGGCGGCAATTCAAAGAATTGAAAAACTGAATGGCTAGAAAATCTATAAAGAGGGGCTCAAATTAATTAGAAATCAGGCAAATTCAAACAATGGCATGCAACTCTACAGCTATCTGGCAAAAATTCAAAAGTTGAACCATACTACATACTAACAGGATGTCAAATAAACAGAAATTCTCAGGTATTGCACTGTTGTTAGTTGTCCAGTTGCCTCCAATTTCTAATGACCTTATAAAAAACACAAAAAATGCATCCCAGTTTGGAACATCCTCAGGATAACTGGGACACTTGAGTACACTGTTGTGATTCTTACTAAGAGCTTCCCTCATTCTCACTGAACCCTCTACTTCACAAAAACTGATATCCTTTTCTAGGTACTGATTTTTCCTAAAGATGAGTCAGTCTCCTCATCACTACTAAGAATTATTTGGTTGTATTTTCCTGATCTGCCATTGTTCTCCTGGAAATACACATTGTATTCAAAATTTATCACCAACAGCACAGTTCAAATGTATCCATTCTTCTTGTCTTCCTTTTTCACTGCCCCGCTTTCAAATGCATATGCTGTAGTTGTTGTTAAGTGCCATTGAGTTGCTTCCCACCCATAACAACCCTGTACAAGGTTTCCAAGGGTGTAAATCTTTATGGGAGTAGAAAGCCTCATCTTTCTCCCGCGGAGCTGCTGGTAGTTTCAAACTGCTGACCTTCAGGTTCACAGCCCGATTTGTAATCACTACGCTACCAGAGCTCATATAAGGGAATAGAAAAGACCATGACTTGGGTCACATGTACCTTAGTTATCAAAGAGAATCTTTGCTTTTTAAAACTTTCAAGCGTAAGGACATAAACTTGTCAAATCATTCTGGAAAGCAATTGGCACTCAAATTAAGAACGCATACTTTAAAAGGAGCTCTATAAGCCCTACAACGTTCAATAGACTCCTGTGAACCCAAGTGGAGACCTGGTGGGCCAGCAGTGTGGCAAGACCTGAGGACTCTTAGGCCCAGAGTCAGTGACATAGCCACAGAGGACTAGAGTGGAGAGTGAAGCATCCAGCTGATAAGAAGAGAGGGTATATGCATAAGAACACCCACACTTGCAAATAATACCCACTTGACCTGACTTCAATGACTGGAAGATCAGAGCTCAACTAGAAGAAGAAAGAAGAGGAAAAAAAGAGTAATCTAATTTTATGAACCTGACCTA
>NW_006408618.1:9871688-9880962 GCF_000296735.1 Chrysochloris asiatica
TGGGCTGCGAACTGCAAGGTCAGCAGTTTGAAACTACCAGCTGTTCCGCAGGAGAAAGATGAGGCTTTCTGCTCCCGTAAAGATTTATAGCCTTGGAAACCCTGTACAGAGTCACTGAGTCAGAAACAACTCCATGGCACATAACCACCACCACCACATCCTTTAAACTAAAGGATCCCAAATACAAATATGGAAAAGTACCCCAATAAAAAAAATACAAGTCCCACAGGTTACATATATGAGACTGTTTACTGGAGTATTAATCATGGTCTCAGGGAATCTGCATCCACCTTGATCACTAGGAGGCAGATTTATCAACTCTTGTGGATGCACATAGCTGTACTGTAGAGTAAGAGACAATGAGCTGGATACTTGGAAAACACAGACGAATTTAACAAAAACAGCAAAATGAAACAGGATAAGGACGATTGCAAAATAAACATTGATGAACCTAAAAATACATTCGCATAGCTGAATGAGCTCCCAAAGCTGTTGCTGATATAATCTTTAAATCTTAAATCAAAACTATCTCCTGAAGTCTTCTTAAAACTATACTTTAGCTTAACTAGTAAAGGATGTCTGCCTTAAGCCCTGTACTCTTTTAAGAATCATCTATCTAGGATCTAAATGACAACCAACAGCAACTTGAAAGATCAGATAGGAAACTTAGGGGACAGTGAGTTTTTGTTAATGGGGGAGGAGCAACCCAGAAAGGAGAGTGGGGATGGTTGTACAAATCGAATGCAATCAATATCACTAATTGATACATGCAGAAATTGTTCAATTGGTGTCTGTTCTGCTATATAAATTCTCAACTACAACAGAAAACAATGAAGTAAATTATTATTATATTTATTTGTTATGTTAAGTGCCGTCAATTCGACTCTGACCCATAGAGATCCCATATAGGGTTTCCGAGACTTATAAATCTTTGTGGGAGCAGAAAGCCTCATCTTTTTCTCACAGAGCAGCTGGTGGGTTTGAACCACCAACCTTGCATTTTGCAGTCCTGTGCTTATCCTGTGGAGCCACCATGCTCCATATTTATATAATGGAGTCCTAGTGTGATGCTGAAGAATCCTGATATGGCGCTGTAGGTTAATGAACCAGACTGCAAAGTCGCTTGAACTGTAAGGTCAGTAGTTCAAGCTCACCAGCTACTCCTCAGAAACTCCATACAGGGGTCGCTATGAGTTGGAACCAACTTGATGGCACTTAACAACAAGAATAGTGTGGTGTTGAAGGATAAGCACTGGACTGAGAACCCCAAGATCAGTGGTTCAGACCCACAAGCCACAACTTGGAAATTCTATATAAGGTCTCTGTAAGTTGGAATCAACTCGATGGCACTTAACAACAACAACAGCAATATATATGTAAGGATATATGTTGTTGTTGTTGTTAAGTGTCATCGAGTCAGTACCAACTCATAGACCGGTACAGAGTTTCTGAGGAGAGGCTGGTGAGTTTGAACCACTGACATTGCTGTTCAAACCAACCTTGCAGTCCCGCACATTATTTTATATATATATTTTGTTGTTGTTGTTGTTGTTGTTGTTGTTGTTAAGTGCCGTTGAGTCGATTCCAACCCATAGCGACCCTTTATAGGGTTTCCGAGGAGCAGATGGTGAGCTTGAACCACTGACCTTGCAGTTCAAATGGCTTTGCAGTCTGGCCCATTAACCCACAGCACCACACCAGGACCCCAGTTTATATACATATATATGCATGTACATTATATATATTAGTATACAAAATAACTGTTTTACAAGCAAATATAAACCTCAGGATATTGCAGTGACAAACTCTGAAGAGTGGAAAAGAATGGGAGTAGAGAATGGCAGTGGGCAAAAGCATCAAAGGAATAAGTAGATACAGACATTCATATAAACATCAGAGCAAAAGATGGGCCTTGCATGGTCCAACGATGAAAATGCAATTTGAAGGGAGGACTCAGATTAACCAACCCAATCCACTTGAGATCCCCAAAGAAAGTATAAGAAAAATAAATAAAGAGAGGTGAGCAGAGAAACAAGTCAAGTGTGGCAGTATGTCTGCAGCATGTAACCCCTGTTTTCAAAAACATCTGTCTTTAGGGTGTTGGGCCTTACAGAGACCTTTGCAATTGAAGCAAACAGACTCACTTAGAGGAAGTTCAAGAAGTTCTAGACAGATGTTTGAAGCACTCATCTGGCCCTGTGGCTCACTCAACAGTGCAGGCATCTCTCCAGGTGATTCACAGCTACAACCCTCTCCCTGTCAGTTAGAAGTCACCTTTTTCCACAGAAATGCCACAGCTCAACAATTTAAAAAAGACTTATGAAAGTAAGTATTACCCAGGATAATGATAACTTTTTCACTTGGCATCTTTGTCTCCTACAATTCAATGTCTAACAAAGAAAAGAAAGTTGCCTCTCAAGTGCTAACCATTATTTTTAACCTTTTTGGAAATAAGTTTTTAATGAAATGTATCACATATTTATTTCTAAGACTTCTTTAAAAGATAGAAATTGGGGGGGGGGTTAAAAGATAGAAATTGGGGGGGGGGGAGAGGGAAGGGTTAATAACCTCTTTGATCCATGACTTGAAAATCTCATCACTTCACTTCATGTGGTGTTTCCACTTCTATTATCATTGTTAACTGCTTCTAAAAATAACACATCTCTGCCCCTTTCTACCTGTGGTTTTCATCTGGGCTTGGAAACCAGACAACTAGTGAATGTTTAATAAGTCATAAGGCTTTGAATGTCAGACCAAGAAGAAAAGTGTATGACTGCAAACCATGGACTTTTTTCCAGATCAGGTTGTCTCTTTTTTAAGACCAGCATCTTCAGCTCTAGCTCATTCTAGTACCTATAGACATTCCCCTCTTTCTGTATTCAATATTAACGACTCATGGATTCGCATGCCGGCTATTCCCAGCATCGTTATTATCTGCTTGGAGTTCTCTACTGGGATGAAGTCGTAATTAAATTTGCCTCTGGAGACATGCCACCTGAAGTTTGAGGCAAGCTGAGAAATGAGCTTTTGTTTTCAGATGTGAAGGCTGTGCTGGTGAATGTTTTAATTAGCTCATCAGACAGGAATAATCAGAGTAACTTATAGTGCCTTCTATATGTCATGCTGATTCATGATTCCCATTAGAAACCGGTCCCTCTCCCTATCATAAACCTGTCCCAAAACCTTCTCAACTAACATGGACAGACTAGGTCATACTGGTTTATTGACAAGAATAAGAAGGCATTTAGTGAATGTTTGATGAATACAATCAATTTATGAATGCACAAATACATCTGAGACTGAGAGGGACTGTTAAAAAGTAATAAACTAGAAAGGAGTCCTGGTGTGGCACTGTGGGTTAATGCACCAAACTGCAAAGCCGTTTGAACTGCAAGGATGGCGGTTCAAGCTCACCAGCTGCTCCTCTGAAACCCTATACAGGGTTGCTATTGGTTGGAATCGACTCTACGGCACTAACAACAGCAAAAACTTTTAGTTAGTGATTTACAACTGTTGTTGTTGTTCCAACTCATAGTGATTCCATGTACAACAGAACAAAACACTGCCCAGTCCATTGCTACCCACACAATTGTGATGTTTGAGCACATTGTCGCTGCCATTGTATCAGTCCATCTCCTTGTGGGTCTCCCTCCTTTTGGCTGACCCTTTACTTTACCAAGCATGATGTCTTTCTCCAGGAACTGAATCTTTCAATATTCTTCACCAGCTACCATGATATTTCATCATTTTGATGAAAGAGTCTATAGAAGAGTCCTGAACAAAAAGATGAAAATGCAAACCAGAAGTTCACATTCTCATGGGCTAGACTTTTCTGGAGTCCCGGAGGGTAGATGAACCCCTGAAATTACTGCTGTGAGATAATCTTTAACTTTAAACCAAAAATATTCCCTTAAGTATTAAAACCAAATAGGGTAGCTTAACTAATGGGGAAAAAAAGGTCTGCCTTGAGCATCATGCTTTTTTAAGAACAACCTCTATGGGATCAAACTGACAACAATAAGGTTGATGGCAACCTTAGAGGGCAGCAGGTTTATAGTAATAAAGGGAATAGCTCAGAAGAGGAGGGTGAGAATAGATGCACAACTCAAAGAAAGTCATCAAAGTCACTAAGTTGTACAAGTATAAACTTGAATTGGTGTATGTTTTGCTGTGAATAATCTCAACAAAAACAACAAAATCAATAAAAGTTTTTAAAACAAAGAAACCACCCACTTGTGATATTTCTGTTACAGCAGTAATAGCTAACATGAACACTGTGGAATGCTTCCTCCTTTACTGACAAGTTTAAAAGATAAGAAGAAAGCAAACTGAAAAGATAATGCTTCATCACAGGGAGAAAAAAATCCTAAAATGGGGAGTGCAATAAGGCAATGAAGTCTGACACTAACAGCTTAGATTCTGCTCATCGGCATTTGAACAAAACATCTCTTCCATCCATGGTTGACAAGAGTTACCAAAACAGTTTTTACACATTAAAATAAATTAAGCAAAGAAAAAAAAAAAAAAGCCCCCTCCGTGAATTCCTAACATTCATATGTATGAGTACATAGCATGTGTTACGTATGCACACAATTACACTTTGAAAGGAGTTTTAGCCACATTAATGGGACTGTGGGGGGATGAAAAGAGGGAGTGAATAACCAGCAAAATTAACTACAGTGACTAATGGATGAAATACAGCCTTCTGATGCCAGGCATATTTAGTATTCTGTTCACAGAACCTCCGCTTATATCATCTGGTTGTACTTTAAAGTGCATTGAAAAATCAAAGGTCAAGTTAAGTGTTTCCTTCTCAGACTTGTATGTTGTTGAGTTCAGGGTTCATATCAACACTTGTAAATTATTGTCTAAAGTACCATGAATCCCTTCTGTTTGAGATGCCAGTGATGTAGACAAGAGTTCTCAAAATTCAGCTCCTTCATGGCCTCAGGGGATTCAGTTTCACAGATGGCTAACTCACTCTGGACATATGATTACACTGATCATATGATTACATATGATCATACAACCCTGAAGACTGGGAGAAATCCTGTACCCTTTAACCTGTAAAGTTCCATTATTCTGTATTACATTTTCATCTTTTCATTCCATATATGGAGAATTTTGAATATCCAGAGAAGAATGGATTAAAAAAATGCAGTGCATATATACAATGGAATATTACTCAGTGGCTTGACAAAGATTACTCCTTGGCTTTATCCATATCTACAACCCTTAAGAAGAGCATCTTACCTCCTCCAGCTTAAACACTGCTCCAATATGAGGCTGGATGCGTCCTTGCTGGCAATACTGAAGTGCCGAGGACAGGCTCTTGGAGAAGACAGAAAAGTTCTTTTCTTTGTACCGGCCCCAGTATACCCCCATGGCAGAGACATTCTTCAGAAGTAGAAGGTTGGCTGGTACAGAAGCAATGGTTCCTCCAGCAAACCCCACCACCACAATCCTGCCCTCCCATGCCAGGCTAAGGAGAAAGAAGAGAAAGAAAAAAATATATTAAGAATAACATTGTTGTTGTTGTTAAGCGCCATCAAGTCGGATCTGACCCATGGTGACCCTGTATAAGGTTTCCAGTGTGCAGCTGGTGAGCTTGAACCACCAACCTTGCAGTTCAAACAGCTTTGCAGTCTGGTGCATTAAACCACAGCGCCACACCAGGCATCCTAACAAAAAACTATAACAGATGATTGGATAAATAAAATGCAGTGCATATATACAATGGGATGTTACACAGCCACAAAGAGACATGAAGTTCTGATACATGCTGCATGTGGATGAACCTTGAGAGCTTTATGCTCAGTGAAGTAAGTCACCCACAAAGGAACAAATACTGCATGATCCCAGTGATATGAAAAAATAAAACTAAGCAAATGTATAGAGATCTGAGTGTGGTTACCAGGGTTGGCTGGAAGGGAGAAGGCAAAGGGGATTCACTGCTTAGGGGACACTGAGCTTCTGTGAAAAGTGACAGAAATTTTGTAAATGGATAATGGCATTTAAACAATAAGATGAACATGATGTCACTGAAATGTATACACCAAAAAATGTTGAAATGGTAAATGTTCTGTGATATATATAGTTACCATAATTTTTTTAAAATGTAAAAGCAAGGTACATTTATCTCATAGCTGTAAACTCCCCTTGAACTATAAACTGGCAGGGGTAAACCATCCTTTAGCACTGGGTTCATGAGCTGTTGTTAAGTGCCATCAAGTAAGTTCTGACTCATAGCGACCCTGTATAGGGTTTCTGAGGAGCAGTTGGTGGGTTTGAACAACCGACCTTGTGGTTCATAGTCCAGTGCTGATCCTACAGCACCACACCAGGAGGTTCATAAATAGAAAAATATGAAAATAAGCCATAAGCAAAGCATTAGGGGGTCAGAGCAATTAGCCAGTTATAGAGAGACCTACCTTATAATCAACACTGCCTACGCACCCCCCTAAAATATCTTTTGGAAGGAAACATCCTATAAATCAAGGTCATTACATTTACCATACTTCAAGAAACTCAGTTTGCAGATTATAAATGTAGGCAGCAGAAATAAGGGATAATCAAACAATACAATGAGGGATCATTTGCTTTATACAAAAACTTACTTCAGAACTCCTTTAAAGCTATGTGCCTCCCTAAAGTTGTTGTTGTTGTTGTTAAGTGCCCTCAAGTCAGTTCCAACTCATAGCAACCCTGAACAGGGTTTCCAAGGTTGTAAATCTTTACGTGAGCAGAAAGCCTCATCTTTCTCCCATGGAGTAGCTGGTAGTTTCGAACTGCTGACCTTGTGGTTCACAGCCCGAATCGTAACCACTACACTACCAGAGCTCCTTTTCACTAAAGTACTTCAGATAATCTAAAAAATTCACAGCTTTTCTGGAACTCAGAATAAAAAGTACCTTATTGTGTATGCTAAGCAGAAGAAAGGTCTGGTGGTCTTCTTCTAAAAGAAAACCCTGTGGAACACAGTTCTACTCTGACATATATGTCATCAAAAGGAGTCAGAGTCAACTCCAAAGAAGCTGGGTTTGGTTTTGGTTTCTTAAGCCATGAATTATGACAATAAACTTAGTAAACATCTTTAATATACAGTATTTTCTTGTTTGCTTATTTTTGTTTTCTCTTTGTCTTTAGAAGGGAAATGAAAAGCTATTGTCAAAATGCAATTATCTAGACATCAAGAAATCAGAAAGTCAAGAGAAGGGTGAGTTTCACCAGCTCTTTAGGCCACTCCTTCCTTTGTTTCTTCTCTGAGCAGTGTCAGTGCAGTGCAGTGGTCATCAAACCTGTAGACTGCCTGCCTCTTAGCAAAGGGGCTATAGAACCAACTGGGTCTCTTCTGGAGGTAGGCTGCTCTCTCTGCTTTTGTTCCTTCAACTTCAAACTGAGACAAACCACAAACAAAATGATGCCTGCCAAGGTAACCTGAGAACTAACCCTAATATTATCAGAGTGCTGCAGAGTCCAGGGTTGAGAATAGAAATGGGAATTAGTGTGATACAAGTCCCACTGAGTCTCTAGTGGCTCTTTTAAAAAAAAACAAAAACAAGGAAATATACTGCTGACTGTTTCAGAAACCAGTAAGATCAGCAGAGTCTGTGCCACAGACTTTGCAGTGAACTGGGGAGAAGGGAATGGCCACCCCAGTTAATTCTAACATGGAACAATAATCTCCAAAATTCTCCAAATCCATATATATAATAAAGCAGTTGGTGGGGGCTACCATAGTTAGCACACATATAATTTCTAAGTATTAGAATGCCTGCAGTCATTTGTTGGATATTTTCCAGTTGGGTGTCTTGTTTTTGCTATATTTAAGCTTTTCCTGATTTCCCCCCTCTGCTTCTGCTCCTTTCCACTCACCCACTCAATTGCTCTCGTGGGTACCAGTGCCGACAGGAGAAGCAGCAGGCATGACAGAAGCAAGGCTGGGAGGAAGACAGAGGTCTGGCAGGTTTGGTTGGGTCCCCACTGTAGACCACCCTGAATAGACCCCTCCACGCACCTGCGGAGAGCCTCCAGGAAGACATCGCCTCCCACAGTGTCGATAACCACATTCACTCCGACACTGCCCACCAGCTTCCCCACTGCCTCCTTCAGGCCACTCTGACTGTAGTTCACGCTGAACTGTGCCCCCCTCTGCACGGCCAGCTTGCACTTTGCTTCACTTCCAGCTGCGGCTATTACCTGCATAAGGAGCACATGGTTTGTGTTGATCCAGAACATGTACCCAGAGGCTCATGTGATCCAACCCAGCCCGCAGTCAAAGGGTGCTACTTGAGGAAGCCAATGTGACCAGACTGCCCTGGTGACAGCCCCCACCCCACACATCAGTCTGCATGCACAGCACGGCACCATCTCATCAGTCCTTCCATGCCCAACTGGCTGTGGTGTCCACATTCCCAGGAATTCTGGGACTCCAGTAAGTCATGCTAGGAGATGGTTCAAGAGACACTCACAAACTCTTCTCCAAATACAAATTAAATTTACTAGGCATCACTATTTATTGAGCACCTACTATAAGTCAAGTAGTAAGGATACAAGCTAGATACCAACTTGAGAGTTAGGAAGCGAGATATGGCAATGTGATGGGGGATGCATAGAGGACTCCAGAAGCATGAACAAGAGATACTCAACCTAGACCTAGGACAAGAAAGACAGCGTTTTTGAATGTAATCTTTATAGAAGCAGATCACCAGGTTTTGCTGCTGCAGAACCACTGGGTGGGTCCAAATAAACTTTTTGGTTAGCAGCCATGTGTTAAATGTCAGTTTGTAGCTCTTTAAAGCATTGCCTAAAGGTACCTTATCACTAAATATCACTTAGTCCCAAGTAGGTACTCAAAGCTTGCACTCAAACACAACAAAAATATCAACAACAAAAACCTATTGTCAGAAGAACAAACAAGATGGCAGATTGGGTGGGCGTGTAGTAAAGAGCTCCTCAAACAACAAAGAGCTCCGCAAACAACAACACAGAATACCCAACCAAGCAGGCTCAGGGGATAGTCCCTGAACTCTGAACCACATATAAAGGAATATTTAGAAGGTTGGAAGGCTTACAGCTGGGGGAATTTGAGGCAGAAGCAAGAACTCTATTGCTTTCTAGTCCAGGATGCTCAGCTGCTCCAGGAGCCGCCATCTTGGGTGAGACCAAGCGGGGTGAAGGATCGAAGCGGTCACAAACGCCTGGCAGAACCACAGAGATAAAGGTGTGGACATTATTTTCTTTTGGTAGCTGTTCATTGGTCCCTTGCTGTCTG
>NW_006408618.1:9884890-9902738 GCF_000296735.1 Chrysochloris asiatica
AGATGGATCAGCCAGTTGGCATCATTGATAGCGTCAAGTGTGGCAGCAGTAGTGAGGTTGGCCTAGGATGGGACATTGTTTCGTTCTGCTGTGCATGGGGTCGCTATGAGTCGATTCCGACTCGATGGCACCTGACAACAACAACCAAGTGGATAGAGAGAAATACTTTTAACTGATAGTATATGGAGAGGATTATAATCAATATAATGAAACAAGTTATATGAATTGTTGAATATGAAACTGATGATGTGCCCTGAAAACTTTCACTCAATCCACAATAAAAACCTTAAATTAAAAAACAACAACAACAAAATTGCCAGATTCTAACTCACAGTGACCCTACAGGACAGAATGAAACTGTCTCATAGGGTTTCCAAGGCTGTAAATGTTTATAAAAGCAAACTGCCACATCTTTCTCCCATGAAGCAGCTACAGGATTCAAACTGCCTACCTTTTGGTTAGCATCTAAGTGCCCCCCAGGGTCCCTAAGAACATCACTGCCCTTAAAAGAGTCCAGACTCATCTGTAACTAGCTGAAACTCATCAAATAATCCCCTGATGGGATTCTCAAATGGCTGTGGTTCACAGACAAGGCTGTTAGCAACAGTGCTACAGCACACAGACACCAGATTAGGACCAGGCACCTCACCCCAATTCGCACTAGGTCCCAGGGAGACCTGAGGTGAAGCAGTCGCTCTCTCGGTGCCTCACTTTCTTTATTTGTGAACTAGGGATAATAAATACGGACACGACCCACCTTTCAGGAGTGTTGTGAGGACCAAGTGTAAGAGGATCGCTGTGGGAGCCCCTGGAAAGCAATATGAAATTTGTGGATAGAAGGTGCTATCAAAATGCCCGGTTCCAACCACACAGCTCAGTAACACGATCTGGATTTTTTTTTTTTCTGTTTGCTTTTTTAAAAAATCATTATTGTTGCTAGAGAAAATACAGTTTGGAATGACTTCAGTGTCTGAATTTCGTCTATTCCTAGCCTCTTTGAACTATTTAAAACAAAGATTATTCTCTTACAAATGTTAGTAAATGGTTCTAGACAATGAAACTAAGTATGGTCTCCCCAACAACTGAGGGACTCAAAGGCCTCCTTTTAACATGAAATATAATAACATCCCATGAGGAATCACTTTCAGAATTCACGTCTTTCCCAAAAGGAAGTTAATATGAAAAATGAGAGATGCCACCTGAAGAAATTCCAGACTGACCTAATCTCCAAGATTACATATCTAGTTGCCTTATGTATATCCCAACAGCATGTTTCACAGGAACTTCACATTCAATACACCCAAAACTGAACTCAGCATTTCCTCCTATGTTCTCAAGCTCAATAAATGGTAAATCCACCAGTTAACCTAGAGTGCTCCTTAACACTTAAGGCCTAATGATAATAAAAACCCCATGGCTGATTTCAACTCATTGTGACCTCATGTATATCAGAGTAAGACTGCTCTATAGGATTTCCAACGTCTATAATCTTACAGAAGTAGTTCCACAACACCACTGTTGTTTTGTTAAGTGCCATAGAGTCAGTTCTGACCCATATCAACCCTGTATACGGTTTCCTAGTTGCAGCTGGTGAGCTTCAACTGCCAACTTTGCGGTTCAAACCAACTTTGCAGTCTAGCGCATTAACTCACAACACCACACCAGGACTCTAGGTGGATTCAAACCACAGTTTCAGTCTGTAGCTGAGCACAAACCATTTGCACAAATAAATGAATATTTTTATTAAGATATTGACATGCCATGCCCTCTAATAAGTACTCTGCACATGTAATTGCAATATCCCCACAATAACCCTATGAAGGAAGTATCATTTTGAGATGAGAAAACTGATGTTATTAAGCTGAAGTTGAGCTAGAATCTGAACCAAAGCTAACTTCAAACTCCTAGTTCCTTTAAATTCTCCAGGTACCATATTCTATATTTTCTTCCACCTCAGTATTTCTCAATCCATCACCTCCACTGCCTTCTTTCAGGTGTTGTTATCAAGAGTCTGCCCTGATTCCATACTACCCTTACCTTGCCCCATCCCTTACCTTGCCTCATCCCCACTGCAGAGTGAAATGTGCAATATGAAAGATGATAATCATTTGAAAATGGTTCCAAAATTCTACTGTTGTCCAGTTGAAGGATGCCCTAGAGGTCCTGACAGGCCATCTTCCCAATTTTATCTTATAAAACAGCACTTCATAAAGATGCACACTGAGAAGAAGCACAAATGCAGCAATTCCTATGGCACCGAGTGGTACTTGAAGAGGCATGCCAAGGACTGCAGCAAAACCTGCCAGTGCATGTGCGGCTGCCCCTACACCAGCAGAACAGTGCTGCAGTCACACATTTACTGGACTGGACGAGAGATCCCCACAGAGCACAGGGACCCACCTACCTAGTAAGAAAAGGAAGATGGAAAACTCCATGCACAGCCCAAAGTTGTCCAATAAGACTATGGAATCATCATTGGTCACTAAACTAGCCCCTAAACCAGACACTCAAGACCTAGAAACCTGAAATCAAGCAAGTAGCTTCTTTTGAAGACTCTTGCCCCTCTCATGCCAGAAAACAGACCCTTACACCACCTCCAAGATGTCCTCAGAAGTTGATGTACCAAAGCCCAAGGTGGCTTTGGTTTAACTACCTGTTATGCAGTTCTTCCCCAATGCCTGTCTTCGTGCCTACGGCGGACTTCTCAGCCCAGCCTGTGGTGGTAGGTATAGATCTTCCAGGCTCTGCCATGGGGCTCTGCATTTACTTCCCTTGTCAATAGGAACCCTGGTTCTCGGTCTAGATTCAGAGGCTTGTGCTCTTAGGGAGAGCCTTCCTTTTTCAAAAATTGTAAATTCTGTTGCCATTGAGCCAATTAATACAGGTGTTCAAGTAAACTTGGGTAAAAGTCCGTCTAACACTTTACAACAACTAGGGGACACCTGTCAAAAGAACAGCATTTCTTCTATCAACATACAGACAGATCTGATCTGTCTTACACCTCACAAAACTTCATGCCTTCTGCACAAGATTACTCTGTATCGTCTTGCTCTCAAACGGACCTGACATTCGGTTCTCAGGTCTCATTACCCATTAGTGTTCATACTCAGACATTTCCACCCAACCCTAAGGTTATGTCATCGACAATCACACAGACTGATGCCGTCATGGGTGTCTGTCTCCAGTCCACTGGGGTCTCCAGAGAAACGCAGACCAGTGGAATGCCGAGTTCTGCAGATGACCGTACTCAGTTGGACCAAGATGTAATGTGCAGAGACATCTTCGAGAGCATCCATTCATTGTACTGTGTCTCCACAGACAATATTATAAGCAACAGTTTAGTAGCAAACACTGTAACTCATGGCTTGTTACCTCAGGATGACCCAGACTCTAAATTAAGACGTGTAGAAATCTTGATTTAGTTATCAACTTCAGTGCACAGAACAGTATGCTTCCATCACAGAACATGACAGATAACCAGACCCAAACCATAGATCTGTTAAGTGACCTAGAAAACATACCGTCGAGTAGTCTTCCTGCTCAGATATTGAATAACTGAAGTCTCTTGTCTGACACAAACGCTGGGTCTGACACACAGCTCCCATCTGCTCCAGCTAAGAATCCAAGAATCGACTTTGATATTGAAGAGTTCCTTTTGGCATCAAATACCCAAACTCAAATGGAAGAGAGTGAACTTAGCAACATGAAGCCCGAGCTAGTCTTAGAATCACTGGATATAGAAACCCAAACAGACTTCTTACTTGCAGACACCTCTGCTCAGTCCTACAGTTGTAGGGAGAACTCTAACTTCTTAGGCCTTGAGATACACAGGCGCAGACAGACTTAAACTTTTTAGACAGTAACTCTCACCTGCCTCTGGGAAGTATTCTGAAACACTCCAGCTTTTTCATGAGTACGGATTCCTCGGATACAGAGACCCAAACAGAAAGGATCTCCGTTGCTAAAAGCATACCTCCACTAGAAAGCAAAGTGCAAGTGAATAGTACAGAAACTCAGACCATGCACTCTGGCTTTGAGAACTTGAGCAGTTTGTTCTTCACCAGCAATGAAACACAGACAGCTATGGGTGACTTTCTTCTGGCCAACGCGATGGAGTCTCAGTTCAGTTCTGTAGAAACCCAGACATGTGCGGAATTACACACCGTCTCCGACTTCTGAGCCAAGTTCCCACGTGGGTCCACATTTAGTTTCCTTCTGGGTTGAGAAAATGGGGAATAGGAACCACAGTCTAAACTGTTGAAGGTAGTTGATGATGCTGTTGCTTGAGGTTCGTTGCCTTTTGTACTTGTCAACCTGAATTTGTGTATAAATGTTGAGTGTATTATAAAGTGTAAGATGCTGATTTAAAAGTGCCTGTCTTATGTTGCCTATCACTGCCACCTCACAGCTAGTCTTCCCATTGTTTAAAAAAGAAAAAGTATTTCAAAGCTTTAAAAAACAATCTAGAGCCATGTAGCTGATACCAAGCTTACTCAGTAAAAGCATCCACACTTTTCCAATCTTCATATCATCTTAGTTGAAATGTTGAAAACATCGTAGTTAACATGTAACTTTATGTCATTGTTTGTTAGGAATCCCTGTCTCCTCATAACAATACCTAACACAGATTGAAACCACAGCACTTAGATGGTTTGAGACTCCTGTCACCTACAGCTTCATCTGCTTTAATATCACCCTTTTCTGATTTAAAGACGCAAAGGAAAACTACAACTGCCTCTGACTTTTGAAATACAGTCATGTGCCGTATAATGTCCATTCGGGCAACATCAACCCACATATGCATCTGTGGTTCCATAGAGTTCAGAAATCCCAATCAGAGAACGGGACACAGCGGACAGAGCCAGGCATAGTGACACAACAGCTTCCTGCATGCAGCACGTACATCTCCCATCTTGTACGTACAAACATGTATAGCCCACGTGCATGTATGTCTTGGTTATCATCACAAAATCTTATGCTAATGGCTTACTACGTACTGTACTTTCCATGGTGGTTTTCATGTGAACTTTTCCTACTTATAAATAAAAGTTTGTAACAGTGTAGGCTTAAAAAAAAAAAAAAGACGATAATGGTACTTCCCTACTTGAAATTCTCAGTAGCTCCCTATGTTGTTGTTGTTGTCAAGTGCCACTAAGTTAACTCTGACACTTACAGAGACCTCATGCACAATACCATGAAAAACACTGCCTGGTTCAGTGTCATCCTCACAATTGTTGTTGTATTTGAGCATACCATTGATGCCATTGTGGCATTCCATCTTGTTGAAGGTTTTCCTCTTTTTTCACTGACCCTCCACTGTACCAAATATGACATCCTTCTCCAGGGACTGGTACTTCCTAACAACATATTCAAGTATGAGAGAGATAAAGCCTCTTCACCCTCACTTCTAAGAAGCATTCTGTCTGCACTTCTTCTAAGACAGTTTGATCATCTGTCCATGATACTGTCAATATTCTCCTCCAACACCATAATTCAATGCATCAATCCTTCTACAGTCTTCCTTATTCACTGTCCAACTTACACATTCTTATGAGGTTACAGAAAATATCATGGCTTGGGTTGGCGCACGTTAGTCCTCAAAGTGACATCTTTGCTTTTTAACATTTTAAAGAAGTCTTTTGCAACAGATTTGTTTAATGCAATATGTCGTTTAATTTCTTGACTGCTGTTTCCATGAGTGTTGATTGTGGATGCAAGCAAAATGAAGTCTTTAGCAACTTCAATCTTTCTTCACTTATTATGATGTTATTTATTGGTCCAGTTGTGAGTATTTTTGATTAATTTACATTGAGGTACAATGTAAGGCTATAGTCTTTGATCTTTATTAGTAAGTATTTCAAGTCCTCTTCACTTCCAATAAGCAAACGTGTATCACCTGCATTATCGCTGGTTGTTAATGAGCTTTTCTCCAATCTGGATGCCACATTCTTCCTGCTTCTCACATTATTTTCAGCATACAGACTGAATGGTGGTTGTGTGCCATCAAGTCGGTTCTCACACATAGCGACTCTGTATAGTGTTTTGGAGTTTGTAAATCTTTACAGAGCAGAAAGTCTCATCATTCTCCCTCAGCACTGCTAGTGGACTTGAACTGCTGACCTTGCAGTTATTAATTCAATGTGTAACCCACTACACTACCAGAGCTTCTTCTATACAGATTAAATAAGTGTGGTAAATGCTCAAATTCTTCCTCACTTCTGTGGCATTACAATCCACAGGTCCTTTATTCCAGACATGCTATTTGCAGTTCCCTGAATGCATCATGCTAGTTCACTTTTCTCTGTCTCCTACTGCGCTTTCCCACCACTAAAAATGACCTTCACCTCTGTTCTTCCCCTATTTTATTGCTACTAATCCTTGTAAGGTCAGTTTAAATGTGCACCTACTCCAACAAGTCCATTTTCTTACATTGCACAACTGGACAGTTACGTCATTCATTCATTTAAGAAACAGTTATTGAGTGCTTACTATGTTGCAGGCTCCATGCTAGGTGCCAGGACCACAATGATAAGCCAAAAAGGCACTTGCCTTACCTTCCTGGGGATTACATTCTGATAGGAGAGAGACACCAATCAAATAATGACACAAGTAAAGAAGTAAGCACAAACTTACATGTGTACCATGAGACAGAAGTGTAAGGTGCTATGAGATTGAGTTTAAATACGAAGCACAGGAAGAGACAGTTCAGAATATTGCAGGTAGAGCGAATAGCATCTGAAAAAGCCATAAAGTTAATTGGATCTTGTTAAGAGTCCTGGTGTGGATCTATGGAATAAAGCACTGGATTACACGTTCAATTTGAACCACAAGGTCAGTGGTGCAAACTCACCAGCCACTCTTTGGAAACCCTATACAGGGTCACTGTGAGTTGGAATCGACTTGACAGCACTTAACAACAATAGATTTTAATAACTGAAAGGGCAAATGATTTATATCATAGGTGCCCCTCACGATTCTGTAAGCAAATACAATGAAACATGTGAGAGCTGGAACTCAACAGGACTGCTTTGTTGTTCCAGGTCTCACAGGTTTTCCACTTTGGTAGGGTATAGAGTCTTACCACGTTCCTATTGTTCATTTTAGTGTAAAATGTTTGAGTGGTCCTTCTCTGACAGCCATACACAAATTCTGACTTTCATAGGTTTTACTGGAGATGGCAAAACACTGTGATTGCTGTAAAGTGCCGGCAAGTCAGTTCCAACTCATAGCGACCCTGTACAGGATTTCAGAGGAACTGCTGGTGGGTTTGAACTGCTGACCTTGTGGTTCACAGTCCAGTGCTTATCCTACAGCTCCACACCAGGATTCTTACTCTAGGTTATTTATGTCTCTAGTACCTGTACTTGATTTTTAATAAATGAATGACTATATCCCATGTTTGAAAACTGAGGTGTGTGTATGTGTTTTATTGGAGAATTTAGCGTGCAAATACCTTGGCCTGAAGAACATTTGTTGCCACATCTATCACTGCAAGGCCTGTGGCTCCAGCTGCTGCCGTCACTAAGACAGTCTCTCTGTGGCAGAAAAAGACAAATGTTACTTCAAAAGCTTCCACAGACCATCCTGAAAGGTGAATTCAGGTACACTTTAGAGCTGGAATACAGCAAGCAAGAAGAGAACACCAAAGTCATTTCCTTCAACCTTTCACGTACATCCGTTCCTTGATATCAGGACTGGGTTATGGATGTGACTTCTAGACCAGTGCTAATTTGGTGTGGGTCTGAAGACTTCCAGGGAGAGTGAGTCCTTAGTTTCTTGCGGTAGCCTCTCCCTTGTGTTAGTTCAACCCTTCCTTTGAACTACTGCTCCAATTTCTGCCTCAGAAATTCAGTCCTAAAACTATTCTCATAATAAACACTACTCAATTAAACCCATCTCTTTGGAGCAATCCTGAGGCTCACACACACACAGAAAGAGGTAGTATGTATGCTCATGGAAAAGTAGAAAACTCCAACAGCTTTGAGTTTGAAATGGTCAAGTTGGGCATATCCAACTCAATCTCACTGAGATACAAATACCACAAGCCTCCCATTAAAAACCAGAGCAAAGTGATTTTCATCACACCAGTTCGCTAAACTTAAAGGTTTTGCACAAGGTGTTCTTCAGATAGATCAGGTTTGAGAGAGATAATTTTCCAAATTCTTGCTGGTGAAGTTCACAATCTACCATTCCCTCCAGGCAGAAGGATGACCCCACAGTGAACAGACTCCAGACCTGGCCTTTAATCAGCCAAACTGAACAGAACCTGAAGGATGGGGAAAGGAAGGAGCCAGGGTCTGGTAGGCATTTCTGGGATAAGAGGGTACCAACTAGCCCTGTACTGTCTCTACAACCCTTACCCAGGCTGGGTACGGGCCCGATGTTCCAAGGCCAAAATAGCAGTGCCATAAGATACAGGCAGGGCAGCAGCTTCTTGGAAGGAAACCCTTTCTGGAATCTTCCACAGTGTCTATAAAAAGAAATAACAATGACTTGGTTCAAACTCATGTACCTGGTCTGAAAGGTTGCTCAGTAAACAGTATAGCTTGACTGAGTGAGTGGTTTGCAAAGGAAAATATACGCCAGTAACCAAGCCCAGTAAAAATCAAGACCAAATAATCTCTGGCAGGGTTCATAATTTGGCTATAATAAGATTCAAAAATCCTAAGGATAGCAATTGGCTCAGGAAAGAGGCAACTTATGGAGAATGGAACAAAAGACTGTCTCAGCAAAGCTGTGGGGGGGGGGGGGGGGGGGGGGGGGAGAGTTGTATATGTACACCACTAGGGGGCACCATTCATATTTTGCACAACCCTACCAGGCCACCCAGGCTGGCTCCCTTCCCAGGGCTATCTCTTTCACAAGCTTCAGGCTAGGGAGAAGCCCATTACATTCAGCTCAATGCCCCAAACCAGTTTTTCTACCAAAACTACCTAACTATAAGTCCAATTTGGAAAACAGCCAATTGCTCCAGGACTCAGAAAACAAAATATCCTCTTCATTAAGTCACTCCACACAAACAAACTCTGTGCAAGGGTTGTCACACTTAGGGTTTAGCATTTGAAAGAAAGACAGAAAGACATGCTTGGCTGAGAAATAAGATATGACCAAATTAATACAAAGGGTCCTGGTGTGGCACTGTAGGATAAGCGCTTGACTGCTAACAGCAAGGTCAGTGGTTCACACCCACCAGCTGCTTCCTTGCTTTGAGTCAGAACCAACTCCAACAGTACTAAACAAAAACAATACTAAGAAGAGGAGTCTGGGAGGACAGGTAGAAATTTAAGAAAGAAAAGACATGAGAAAATATTCTCCAAACACTGATAATGAGCAGTAGGAATACCTTCTGGTGAGTAATGCATTCTTCAGCCATACCATAGAAGCCACTAACACCAATAACCCGATCCCCCTGAAAGGAACACAGCATTAAGGGTTCGTTCAACGATGCAGACTTGCCATCCACCTCTTCCTAAATTCATAAAGAAAACAACCACAAAGCCCACATCTAATTATTTATTCAGAGTGAATTGTTTTATAAATAAACTAACCATTTTCTCAATGCCCCACCAGAGTGACAAACCAATCTGAGTAATCTGAAAAGGTTGATATGAATCAGAATTCCAGTGGTAACTTCTTTCACAAGAGGTTAAAACTTAGAAATGTCCAACTCTCTCAATCACTAAAGATGGAGGTGCTGCCCTTTATTCACAATAAAAAGTTTAATGAAGCCAGGAACTTCCATAGCTTCCTTCCCCCTATTCAGAATGAGTTTATCCCCCCTTCCTCTTGGTTTCCCTTTACTGTCTCCTGGCAAAGGCCAGGAGAACCAAGACTGCTCCTCACCTTTAGTGCACTGCTGCTTAGCACATTTCTCACAGCTATACACACATCGATTCCCTAGATTTCAAGGAATTTACCTCTTTCACTGTGCTGACATCTGTGCCTATGTCCAATACTGTGCCAGAAAATTCCATTCCTAAAACAAATTGTTTAAAAGATTAGGTTCTCTATAAGCATAGCACAGGGAGATGAGAAAATCCTAATCAATGGGCCACCACCCCACACCCAGGGTAAAGAGTATGTTGTACCCAAAGCTAGAAATGTGGAAGATTTTATGATCCTCTAGTCCTGGAGTCCTGGTGTGGCGCTGAGGGTTAATACACCAGACTTCAAAGCCGTTTAAACCGCAAGGTCGGTGGTTCAAGCTCACTAGCTGCTCCTCAGAAACCATATACAGGGCCACTATGGGTTGGAACCGACTCGATGGCACTTAACAACAATTTATTGTAAGGAGCCCTGGTAGTGTAATGGATTACAAAGCTGGCTGTTAACCACAAGGTCAGTAGTTCAAAATTGCCAGTCACTCTGTGAGAGAAATATGAGGTTTTCTGCTTCCGCAAAGATTTACAGTCTGAGTAACCCTATGCAGTGTCGTACGAGTCAGAACTAACTCGGTGGCACACAACCACCACCACCACTATCACTTCTTATTATGACACAATGGAAATTTCAAAAATGTACAAAAGCACACCAATTAGCAGGTTGTAAATGTCCTTTTCAGTGTCATCTCTGGGGTCGTATGCTTTCCGAACATCCCAATTACAAAGTTTATCATATTGTACTTACCCATACCTCCTCTGTTGGACTACAAGGCCCAAAAGGACACGACGATATTTATTCATACAGTACCTGGTTCAGTTGAATGAAATGATATTGCCTGTCCTTTCCTCTTCTACCTCTGAAATTTCTGAATTTAATGATCATGCATTTCCCACTTAGGCTGCCAGAGGGATAACTAAACTAAGTATGACATCTTCCACCCTACCCAGCACGTCAGAAATGCAAACAGGGAAGTGGTTCTAATTACTGTGGAACAACCAAACACTCTAAGGCCAAAACACAGCTGATTATTATATAATCACTGCATCCTTCATAGTATATATATGTAAATTGAATATACAAGAGGACTTCAAAAAGCTTATAGAAAAGCGAAATTGAAAAATAATGCCATTTTTCAACAAACATTTTGAATCCCCCTCGTATGTGTACTGTATACTTGCTAAACTATACTTAATGTTGTTGTTAAGTGCCATCAAGTTGGTGCCAACCCATAGCGACCCTGTATAGGGTTTCCAAGGAGCAGCTGGTAAACTTGAACTGCCAACCTTGTGGTTCAAAGTGACTTTGCAGTCCAGCGCATTAACCCACAGCGCCACACCAAAACTTTACTTGTAGGTTAAGTAAATTTAATTTAAAAAAAAAAAGTAATTTGCATACATATTCATAATCTAAATGCACTAAGATTGGGACTAATGAAAATCAGGCATTGGACTCCTAAGAAAGATATAAACTCTTCTATTTTTTTCTTTCTGTTGTTAAGTGCCATTGAGTCAGTTCCAACTCATAATGACCCTGTATAGGGTTTCTAAGGAGCAGCTGGTAAGCTTGGACCATCAACCGTGCAGTTCAAACCAACCTTGTAGTCTAGCACATTAACCCACGGCATCACACCAGAACTTCACTTTTTCTTTCTAATCCTGTGACATTAGGTTTCTTTGGAAATGTGTTTGTGATGACTGAAGTTTTAGCTGCAAACGGATGTTCCTGATCCTTAGGTGAGCAACAAAGTTGCAGACACCATGAAGGACGGGAAGGGAATGACAAAGGTCACTGATGGTTTAGAAAAGCAAAATTCTGGTGAACATAATGACATCTCCAGTGCAGTGAATTACTCCTATGGCTCTTCTAGTCATAGTCTTTATGGTAGTGGTGGTGGTGTGCTGTCAAGCAGGTTCCGACTCATAGTGACCCTGAAAAAGGGTTTCAGAGGCTGTAAAACTTTATGGGAGCAGAAAGTCTCATCTTTTTCCCATGGAGTGACTGGCAGATTCGAACTGCTGACTTTGCACATGTAACCCACTATACTGCCAGGACTCCTTATACACTTTGTGGCTCCCACCAAACAATTTTTTTCATGATGGGTCTAGGTAAGAGAAAGTGGAAGATGATGCTGATAGGATGATATGATTCAGTTGTGAATGACTGCTAACAGAGTTAATTGTGTTTATAAAAACTTAGAAATCTGACAAGGGAATTGGTCAATTTTGTCATCCTGCTAGGTTTAAAAGGAGCCATCTCAGAAGCAGGATAGGGGGGAATCTCATTAACATCAAGGAAGAAGAACCAGGAATGGAGCACATTCTTTGGACCCCAAGATCCCTGAGCACTGAACGTCCTTGACCCAGGGACAGAGAGCTGTGACACAGAGGAACGGCAGAGCAACAGCAGCAGTAGAACCAAGAATCAGAGCATCGGACAGCACATTGAGCTTCCCAATCCACAGAGCAAGTAAAGCTATGTGGCTTTGGGTAGGAGGCACACTTGTAGAATGGGGTGCCTCCAGGCACTTAATTGAGGAGCTAAAGCTGAGGCTAACAGCATAATGGAGAGTCCTTTGGCATTCATCAGCAATTCTTAAAAAAAAAAGCTTTGTAACATTGCTGGAGCAGAGCAGAGGCCAGGCCAAGGAGCTGAGGGCCAGAGAGAGGCCTGCCTATGATTATGGCTGAGTAGAGGCTGTCCTGACTGGAAGAACTGTGCCCTGACCATTTCTAACTCTGAACTATAACATGTTGTTGTTGTTAAGTGCCATCTAGTCAGTTCCAACCCACAGAGACCCTGTATAGGATTTCTGAAGAGTGACTGGTGAGCTTGAACCACTGACCTTGTGGTTCAAACTGACTTTGCAGTCTAGTGCATTAGCCCACAGCGCCACATCAAGACTCCTTAGCTTCTCTAATAAACCTCATGACCATGTCTATTGTCTCTGAATTATCAAACCCAGTTGAGAAGTAGAGCGTTGCGGGAGGGATGGTTGGTGTCAGAATTGGTAAAGGAGGAAAGAATGTGGAGTGATGTCTGACCTTAGCCGCCACAGGAATCAGCTTTGGGCTGATGTTGATGCTGCCTCCCCACTTCTGAAGTTACAGGAGAATGACATCAAAACCCCAGAAACCATTTTTTCAGCATGTGAAAATTCATTCATTCATTTATTCAATTTTAAATTACTTCTTGAATTTCTACTGTGATCTAGACCAGAGAGATATAATATTCAGCAAGACAGACACAGAACCTGCCCTCATGGGTTCCAAATCTAGGGATTCTAATTCTCAAAATTAAGATATCACTGACTAGCACCGATGGCAGAGCACTGCCTGGGATGAATGCTGGGTTCTGGAAACTCTCTGTATTCTCCTTCTCCGAAGCAGTCACTTGGTCCCCTCATACTCACCAGGAGTGAAGGGAAGACAGGGCCTATCCTGATACTGGCCACGGCACACCAATATATCAGCAAAGTTAACCCCACAGAAATGGACATCAACTCTGACCTACAAAGAAAAATGAGGCAACAGAGCCAAACAGGAAACATTGATGGAGATGAAGGCCATTCAATTAAGAGGGTAAGTCAAAGCTTATGGCTACTAAGGTTCTAGTTCATACAAGCAGGAGTTTGTTTCAAAGAAAAGGCGTTTAAATATGTCTCTGTGATCATGGATGGCTGCAGACAAGTTTTCTCAGTAATACACTTTTGTCTGATTAGGGTAACTTCACAAAAAGGTCCAATCAAAACAGTGGTTTCCGAGGGTACATATTGGGCCAATTAAATTCAAGTAAGAGAGGGCAGATCAAACCTACATTTTAACAAGATCCCTAAGTGATTCTTATAGATATTTAATATATTCTAGCTCTATGGTTGGTTGGCTGGTGATGTGATGTAGAGTCAGTTTCGACTCATAGCGACTCCGTGAGAGCTTTCCGAGGATGTAAATCTTTATGGGAGCAGAAAGCCTCATCTTTCTCCTGCATAACAGCTGGTGGTTTCGAACTACTGACCTTGTGGTTCGCAGCCCAATTAGTAACTATTAAGGAGCTCTGGTAGTGTAGTGGTTATGAATCCGGCTGCGAGCCGCAAGGAGAGCAGTTCAAATGTATCAGCTGTTCCGCGGGAGAAAGATGAGGCTTTCTGCTCCTGTACATATTTACAGCCTCGGAAACCCTGTACAGGGTCGCTATGGGTCGGAACCGACTCCATGGCACATAACAACAATGCTACCAGAGCTCTATTTTGTTGTTGTTAAGTACCATCAAGTCGATTCCGACCCATAGCGACCCCGTATAGCGTTTCGAAGGAGCAGCTGGTGAGCTCGAACCACCGACCTTGCAGTTCAAACGACTTTGTAGTCTGACGCATTAGGCCACAGCGCCACACCAGGACTCCAGAGCTCTCTATAGAGGACCGATTTTGTTAAAATGTAAATTCCGATTCAGTGTATCTGGGGTGGAAATCAGGTATCTCAGCAGGGGGCTGAACCAGAATGAACCTATTGGAACCTGTTTTCAACAAAGGTCCATGTTTAGTGGGACTTTCTGCCTGGTCACCAGTGGTCCCCCAACACTGAGGATCACTGCCTGCTTCACCTTTTCAAAAGTTCACCTTTTTCACACCAGATTCCACTGTGTCCCCAGAGAGGTGAAGAGACCTAGTGGAACTACCCACAACCCAGAACTAACTCCACCCAAATCATTGCGTATACTACATAATAGGGCATCTATTCACAAGAAAATACAGGGGCGTATCAGGCTTTTTTTTTGGGGGGGGGGGCAGACAGATAATTAGAAAAAGCTGATACTGGAAAGGAACAAAGGAAGCAATGGAGTCCCTTTATCCGTTAAACCAATTAACTGCGGGTGGTTATGCAAAGTAGTGTACAAATCAGAATTCCCTGTTTCTAAGGCAACAGCTCTGGGGCATTCAGAGAGAGGCTAGTTTTTTGAGCATTAAGGGAATAGTTGTCCTTTAACGTTTTAGGCCTGTTTGCGAACTTTGAACTCCGTACTGGGTCGCTCCAATCTCCTAGCTGAGCAATTGGGGACTCATTCAGGATGTAAATCTGCAGGGTATGGCTACAGAGGGCTGGCGCAAGGAGCACCAAAGTTTATCGTGAGGGAAGGGGGAGGAGAGGATAGCCCCGTCACCCACCTCGTGAGAACGGATAGGGCAGGGGTCGACCTCTTCAACGGCCAGGGGCTGCTTCAACTCAGTACAAATCGCGGCCCTGTATAGTCGACCGCTGCCCTGTCTGGCTCTCCTGCAACAAAGAACAAGAGAACAAGGGCCGGGTGACTCGGATCTTCCCCACCGCAGACCTCAGGGCTGCTTTTTGGAGCTCAGGAAAAAGTCAGACTTGCACCTGTAGAGCCACGCTCGAGGGAAGCACCGTCCCCAAGCAGCCGCCATGGCCTGCGAAGTGAATCCCGAGGCGAGGAGTATGAGACTGCGCTGCAGGAAGGGCGGGACAGAGCCGGCCACGCCCCGCCGTGTCCAAGAGCGCGGAAGAACGTCCCCATAGGAGCCGCTCGGGAGCCGGCACTGTGCCTCAGATCCGCTCGTGGTGCTTGTTCTTCAGACACAGCCCAGGCGAGAAGTACAGAACCACGAGGCCACTGAGGCACCCATCTCCCCAGGCCTCCCTAGAGATGGAGTCGGCTGGTGGGGAAACTAATAAAAGGAAAATAGATCACGAGATTTAATCTTGGTTGTTGGTGGGTTACGTAGTGGTTATGAGGCTGTCTGACAACCCTAAGGTCAGCAGTTCGGAAACTACCAGCGCTTCCGCGGAAGAAAGATGAGGAGTTCTGCTCCCGTAAAGATTTACAGCCTCGGAAACCCTGTACAGGGTCACTATGAGTCCTACTCCACGGTACTTAACAACGACAACAACAACATTTAACACCACACATCTTGTTGATAAGTGCCAAGAGTCAGTTCCAAAGCTCACAGCAACCCTGTATAGGGTTTCCAAGGAGTGGCTGATGGGTTTGAACCGCCAACCTGTGGTTAGCTGTCCAGAGCTTACCCTACAGTAGCATCACACTTGGCAATATTAAATAACGATTCTAGGGCCTTCGGCACGTGTAAAATCCTAAATGAAAAGAAAAGGCATTCGTGTCTACATATTCTAGTATTTTGCTATAGTTCAATTGTTATTAATTTTCTTATACTTACAGGATCCATTACACTAACACTATTGTTGTTAAGTGCCTTTGAGTCCCTTCCAACCCATAGCGATCCTCTATAGGATTTCTAAGGAGCGGCTCGTGAGTTTGAACCGCCGATCTTGAGGTTCAAACCGCCTTTACAGTCGAGTGTTTATCCTACAGCACCACAAATAATTCAATGTTAAATGATCCCACACTAACTTTTGCAAATCCGTGGAATATTTCCTATTGTAGTCAGGCCAAAACCTTGCAGTATTCATGCTCCCGATGCCTTCCTAGTATTGGACCTGGAACATAGTTGTTGTTAAGTGCTGTGAAGTTGGTTCCGACCCATAGCAACCCTGTATAGGGTTTCTGAAGAGCAGCTCGTGACCTTGAACCGCCGACTTTGCGGTTCAAACCGACTTTGCAGTCCAGCACATTAACCCACAACGCCACACAAGGACTTCATGGTACATAGTAGGTAGGTGATCAACGTTTGTTGATTGAACTACTGTATAATTCCTACATGAACAGTCATACTGTGGAAGAACATAATATAATCTGTGAAGTATTGTAAAAGTAGGTAGCTCTGTGTATCTATAGTAACAAATATATATTTACTAGCAATATAAGAGAAACATATATTATGCTGGGAAGAATGTTTCATTTGGCAGATTGCTTTTAAAGATAGTACATGTAGAAAGACATCTGATCAAAGTATAGCATCTCAAGTTCAAACCCCAGCTCTATTACCTACTTGTATGACTTTGGCTGAAATTTGATGGCTCCAGGTCTCAATTTCCTCCTCTATAAAGTGAGAGAACTGGGATGATGGCTCAATTGCTAATTTTTTTTTTTAAGTTTCTTATTGTGGATTAAGTGAAAGTTTACAGGGCACATCATCAGTTTTACATTCAACAAATCATACACCTTGTTTCATTACAATAATTATAAATCCCCTCCATGTACCATCAGTTAACAGTATTTCTCTCTATTCATTTTAGCTTTTTTAAAACAAACAAACAAAAAAGCAACAACAACAAAAAAAACCCACTCAGGCATATATAATAATTTACATCTCCAAAGGGCACATTCTGCAAGTCTGCCCCCTAGCCTCAGCCACTGCCCCTCTCCATGCCCCCATCTCTGCCTCCATCTCTGGCACTGCTGCAAGTTTGGGTGTTCTTGTGCATCTCCCCTCACTTCATATCAGCTGGATGCTTCACTCTCAGCTCTAGCCCTCTGTAGCTATGTCCTTGTCCATGGGCTCAAGTGTCCTCTGTTCTCACCACACTTTGGAACAACCAGCCCTTCCTCTTCTCTCTCTCATCTCCAGGTCAACAGTATTCAATGGACTGTGGTTGAACTCAGCCCATTTCTTCATTGCTGCCTTTCCCTTCTTCACCCACCAGTAGACCAATGTGGTCACCAGCAAGCTTACATGCTCGTTTGCGTGTCCCCTTTGAGTTTCAGTCTTAGAGGGAAGTTTGTCCCGAAGGCACTTGATTGCTAGCCTTGATGTCTTCCTGGTGAACATCTTGCTTATTCTTGTAGTAGCCAGTCATGCTGACATTTTTGTTTTGGGTTTTTCCTGATGATCTTTCTTTGAAGATGTATCTTCTGTCACTGTAGCTGTTCCAGGCTGGTCTGCTTGTCCTTTCTAGTGGGAATGTCCCACCTCAAAAGGTTCTGGATGGGACTCAGGATTCCTTCCACCTAAGGAACTGTACGCTACAAAGGTTTTGCAAGAGGCCTATTTCACTGGGCAAGTTGTAGAATCCCTTTTAGGTATTCCAATCAGTTATAG
>NW_006408618.1:9903794-9925850 GCF_000296735.1 Chrysochloris asiatica
GTTATTCCTCTACATGTTGTCCAACATGAATCTTAGGCCTTCTTCAGAATTTTTTATCCTTTTTGTATTTGTTCTTCTATCTTAGTAGTGTTGAGAGATTTACCTTCTAGCTCACTAGTGCTGGCTTCTATCTCTTCAGTTCTACTCCTTTGCCCTTTCAGTGTATTGTCCATTTCTGATATTCTGTTATTAATCATCTGGACCTCTTTCTGTAGGTTTTGAATTGTTTCCAATGCTGTATCTATCTTATTTGATTGTTTCTGTAGCACTTTCCTGACTTCTTCCTTATTTTTCTCAACTCCATTGTATAGTGTTTTGATACATTTTATAATTATTTTTCTGAATTTCTTCCCAGGCATTTCCAAATCCTGCCCATCTTCCAGTATGGAATGTAGGTCTACTTCCAGCTCATTTGCCTCAGTCACTTTATCTCATTTCTGGACATGTACGGATATGGTCATCTGCTTCTGTTTTTTGGGCATATTCAGGAATTATCTGTGGCCTTAATACTTAGATGGGTATGTATTTTGGTATTTTTTATGCTTTCTGATTGCCTCTAGGTAGATGTGATCAGGAAATGGGCTTCCCTTTTCACTCTTTTTCCTGGCAATTTCAAGATGCCACTGTCGTTTTGATGTAATTTAGGATTTAATCTCCGGCCTATTTCCTTTTTAGTCTGCTTGTCCCGTTTCACAATCACTGTTCAGGCCTTTTTTCTAGTTATAAACAGTTCAGGGCCAGCTGTGGTTATTTGGCTTTTATTGGAAACTGTCTCTTTAAATTTTGAGGAGATCTGTGCGCATGCGTAGTATAACCCTCTGAGGGTGGGGCTGGGTGTCCACTCACTCAGGAACCCCTATAGTCACCAGAATGGAGGCGCACAGATAGCAAGGAACCAATGAGCAGATACAAAAAAAATAAATGAAAAAAGAATGTCAACACCTTTATCTCTGAAGTTCTGTCAGGCATCCGTGGCTGCTCTGATCCTTCCCCCACTTGGTCTTGCCCAAGATGGAGGCTCTGGGAGCAGCTGAGCGTCTTTAATTAGAAATCAATGGATTTCTTGCTTCTGCTACAAATTCCCCTAGCTGTAAGCCTTCCAACCGTCTAAATATTCCTTTATGTGTGGTTCAGAGTTCTGATACCATCCCCTGAGCCTGCTTGGTCCAGCATTCTGTGTTGTTGCAGGCGGAGCTCGTCAATTCACTTCTACCTGTGCCACCATCTTGTTTGTTCTGTGCTTCTATTTTTGATGAAAGAATATTACAAAGATAGCAAATGGCTTGGAAGGCGTGATCAGGAATGGAATAAAGGGAAGTTGAAGAAAGAAAATGAGGTAAGATTGAAGTTCTGAGATTATGGCCTAAAGGTTTTGATGGGCAAAGAATCTAAGAACCAAGTCCTCACCAAGGATGTATGTTGTTAGGTGCCGTTGGGGCAGTTTCGAATCATAGCCACCCTATGTAAAGTTTCTGAGGAGCGGCTGGTGAGTTTAAACTGCCAACTTCGCAGTTCAAACAGACCTTGTGGTCCAGTGCTTATCCTTCGGCGCTACACCAGGACTGCAAGGTAGGAATTGATGTGTTTTAACTGAACTCATAGGGAATTGAGAAGTCACTGTATGTTACACCTAGGGTAAAGAGGAGTCCTGGTGTGGCATTGTGGACTAATGCTCTGGACTCTAAAGTTGCTTTGAACCACAAGATCTGTGGTTAAGCTCACCAGCTGTTCCTTGGAAACCCTATACAGGGTTGCTATGGGTCAGAACAGACTTGATGGCATTTAACAACAACCACAAAAGTAAAGTGGAAAGATGCCTAAAAGGTTAAAAGGTGAGGAAATCTGAAGTATTTGAAATGTGACATGAAAGCACTTTGTAAACTGTTAGCCAGCCATTTAAAAAGAAAAAACTGCCCTAGAATTGGTTCCAATTCATGAGGACTCTATAGGACAAAGTAGAACTGCTCTGGTTTCCAGGGTTATATAAATGGTTATGGAAGCAGATTGTCATTTTTCGCCCATGGAACAACTAGTGGGTTTAAACCTTCGATGAATGTTGTTGTTATTAAGTGCCATGGAGTCACTTCCACCTCCTAGCGACCCTGTATAAGGTTTCCGAGGAGCAAATGGTAAGTTTGAACCACCGACCTTGACTGGCAGTTCAAACCAATTTAGCCATCCAATACATTATCCTGCGGTGACATAAAATCATCAGAATGAGTATTCTGTCTGCCAACTAACAGTGAGCAACAAGAAATCTCCAGGTTATGAAGCATGAAACCAGAATTGATTGCTCTGAGGATGAAACGTATTGTTGTGTGGGAAAACGTTTTGTAAAATCTTAAGAATTCATACAATCTGTATAAAGCAGCAATTTTTAATTGAGCTCCTCAAAAGCAGCAATCATTTCTTAATCTCCTTTATATTTGCAGTACTTTTCACAATGCCTGACACTTTTTTTAGCATTTAATACATGTTTATCTAATGAATTAGATAAACTGAATGAGCAGTTATCCAGCATCAGTTTGCCACATAATTTGAAATATCTTTATGCGTCAAATCTTCTATTTTTAATTAAGTATTTTTATGGAAATCTTTTCTATTGCTGTCATAAGAGCCTTGTCATTCTCAATGAATATGAAAATCACTGAGTTTGGGGAAATCTACAAGTACTGCATTCTACATTAATAATAATAAAAATTATGGCCTCTTTAAGAAGAATATTGGAAGGAGCTAAAAGTGTGGTTAGGTAATTGTAGATGATTTTAAGCACTTAAATGCAAAATAACTTTCACACTTAACAGTAGCTTTAAAGGTAAGTGACAAGCCATTTAATAGTGGTTACTATAGTAGCAGAGGCAATATTTAGCCAATCCATCCAAGTACTGCTACTGTTCCACACATTCTAGTTTTCTTTATTGTTGTTTTGTTTTGTTGTTGTTGCTTCTGGTTATTTGGTTTTATTTGGGACTGGGGTAGGAAGAGAAGACAGAAAGAATAAAATTTTGTGTCCTGGGAGAGACTAAGGCCAAGCAGTGGAGTCTAAACTGATTGGTCCTCTGGGAAGAAAAGGAAAGAATCGATAACTGCCCTGCAAACCAGCTAGAGGGCTCATTAGGAAGTAAAATAGTAACAAATGAGTCCTGTTTCTGGTACAACTTACATAGATAATATTTAACATCCAGAAGATGTTAGAGGGTTGAGGGTGGAGAAACAAACCAAAGCTCAATACACAAACAGCTATGCTTTCACCGAATGACAGACAAATCATTTTTTCACCATTCAGAACTATGCTTAATAAGGAAGTATCCCCTTCAGTTAAAACGCTTTATCCAGTAGACTGCCAGTTCCTTCCAAATGTGTATCAGTAGCCTTTGTACCTCCAGAGTGTATCACAGCATCTAGCACATAGCAGGTGCTCAGTAAGCAGTTTATTCTTATTAGTTATCATCAAGTTCAGACTCGTGGTGGGCGAGCTGCCTGACCCTATAACCATCTTCATGATTGTTGGCATGCCCAAGTCCATTGTCATAGCCACTGTGTATTCGGAGTATCTTCCAACCTAAGAAAGTCCCTGGGTGACACAAACAGTTAAGCACTCTAATACTAGCTGAAAGGTTGGCAATTTGAACCCACCCCAAGGGGTCTTGAAAAACACATGCTTCTGAAAAGTCACATCCTTAAGAACTGCACAGAACAAAGTTCTACTCTGACACATATGGGTCACCATGAGTTGGAATCAAGTCAAAGACAACTAACAACAATAGCCAGTGGAGAGATTCTCTTCCAGCACTGTTGTTGTTTAGTGCCCTTGGCTCAGTACCAACTCATAGCGACCCTATTTACAACAGAACAAAACACTGCCCGGTCCTGGGCCAACCTCACAATTGTGCCATGCTTGAGCCCATTGATGCTGCCACTTTGCCAATCCATCTTGCTGGGGGTCTTCTTTTTTTCTCTGACTCTCCACCTTACCAAACATGATATCCTTCTCCAGCAACTGGTCCCTCCTGACAATATGTCCAAAGTATGAGAGACGAAGTTTGGCCATTTTGGCTTCCAAGGAGCACTCTGACTACACTTCTTCCAAAATGGATCTGTTTGTTCTTTTGGCAGCACATGGGACTTTCAATATTCTCCTCCAACACCATAACCCAAATGTATCAGTTCTTCTACGGTCTTCCTTATTCACTGTCTAGCTTTCGCATGCATATGAGGTTATTGAAAATACCATGGCTTGGGTCAGGCGCACCTTAGTCCTCAAGCTGACATCTTTGCTCTTCAACATTTTAAAAAGGTCTTGCACAGCAGATTTGCCAGCACTGTAAGACACAATATTCTCTTGCGATCCATAAAGTTTTCATTGACTAATTTTTCAAAGTAGTCTACCAGAGTTTTTTTTCTAGTCTGTCTTAGTCTGGAAGCTCCACTGAAATCTGTCCACCATGAAAAATCCTGTTAGAATTTGAAGCATTGGTAACATATATTCCAGCATTATGGTGGCGGTTGTGTGCTATGGAGTCAGTTTCAACTCATAGTGACCCCGTATAGGATTTCCATGGGTGTAAATCTTCACAGGAGCAGAAAGCCTCATCTTTCTCCCATGTAATGGCTGATAGTTTCAAACTGCTGAACTTGAGGCTGGCAGTCTGACTCATAACCACTACGCTACCAGAGCTCCAGCATCATAGCAGCATACAAATCACCAAAATATGACAAACTGACAGGCAGTGGTAGTCATAAGCATTGCTGTTGTTGTGTCATTGAGTCTATTTCTGCTCAGAGCAGCCCTATAGAACAGAGTAGAACTTCCCCTATAGGCTTTCCCAGGCTATAGATTACCTACACCTTTCCTTCCCTGGAGCCACTGGTGACTTCAAACTACTGACCTTGCAGTTAGCAACCATGTACTTAACCACTGCATCACCAGTATTCCTTCAGCAGTAAATGTTAGGTAGAATGCAAGAAGCCTAACAAATCTTATGGAGAGAGCTGCCAGTGCATCACAACTTTCAAAACCACAAATCAAAAAAAAAAAAAAACCAACAACAAACAAGCATTCTTATAACCACTTTCCCTGGGCATAATCAGGTCTTTTTTCTGACTAGCTCAGTATTGCCATTATAGTTATAAGCTGTTATCCTCTTGGATTCCTGAAATATGTAGCAGTATCTTGCTTTTTCATTTAATTTCCCTAGTTTTCTCTCCTGGTTATTGTAGTTGGGATTAACACTAATGTTCTTAGAGAGATACTTTGGACATTGATAAATGTAATGCGTTATTGGCCTTCTACTCTTGTCCATGAACTGTTTAAGATTCTCTGTGCAAGTCATTTGCTTATGGAAATATAGAATTCCAGAGCTGGGATGGAGCTTCAGGATAGTTTAATGAAGTGGCCTCATTTTCAAACGAGGAAAAAAGAGGTTCAGAGAGAGAGATTTGCTTAGCTGGTTAGTCGCAGGGTGGCATTAGGATGTGACTTTGCTGATTCCTGTTCTCTGCTATTTCTACCATGTTCTTTAGATTTATGCCTCAGCAGTACACCCAATAATAATATTTCATATTCATAGTGCTCCCCCAGGTCAGAAGACACTCAAAATACATAGTGACCACAACAACCAACTTGAGCATACCACCAATCAGGAAGACGGCATAGAAGATTGGGCAGCTTTTCCTTCGGCTGTACTTGAGGTAAAAATTACCTTCACCAAATTGTCTCACTCTGATAATGATGGAAGTAAGAATACTACAACTAGCACTTATTGGTAACTTAAAAAGAACTAGAGTCACTAAAAGCTATTGCATTATTTCATTAATCCTTATAATAGCTCTGTGACTAAGGTACATATTATAATCATCATTCTTTTATAGATCAGGAATTTAGGCTGAAGGCTAAGTAACTTGCCCAAGGCCACTCAGCTAGGAAGTGGAGCAGGTTAGAATCATTCTAATTGCCTGGTGCCAGAGCCCCACAAAAGTATCCAGCCACCCACTGTGCCCTTCCTCATAAATACCCTTCAGAGCAGACAAAGAAGATATTGTGCCAACAACATTTGAAAGCCATGCTTTGCTTGTAGCTGTAAGCTTAATTTTTATAGAAATTTTACAGTATTTTCAAGCCTAGAAAATAGATGAATTCCCTGAAGGAGAAAATACGGAGAAAGCAACCTCCAAGGATACCTTGCAGTTAGGAGACCAGAGCAGGCATGGGAACTGATACATACATTCTTAGGAGTTACTATTCCTTTTCCATATTGCCATAAGCTTGAAAATACAATGATTTCATTTAAATTTAAAGTGTATTAAGTAAGATTAAAACTATGTTTATGTAAAGTAGTTTTCACATATACATGCACACACAGGAATATAATTTTAAAAAAACAATGTTTTGACTGTTGCCTGGTTACCAGTCAGTCATCCCTTAAGCAAGTACCAGCAGGATTTGGAGCTAAATTCCTGGCACCCTGGTGAACCAGTTTAAAAGCAATGGTGACCTAGGCAATGGCTGTTGTGGCCCCTGAAACTAACCACCAGTATTTAGTACAGGGAACATTTGCCACAGCAAACCATCAGTATAGAACCAGGCTACAATTCCCAAGCATTCTGGCAACTTTAGGGAGCCTTTCCAATCCCAGCTTCCCCCAGATAGAACAAATTCTTCCCATCCATATGTTCCCCCAAAGAACTTTGCACAAACCTGTACTAGCTCACTAAACACAGTGTTCACTTTGTATTTATCTGTTTATCTATACCTCCAGTTAAGCTGTATCTTTGTATGGGTCTGATGATAAAATAGTACAATGAAAAGAATTTAGGCCTTGGAATGACATGTACCTAGGTTTAATTCTGGCTTAGCTACTCACTGTAGCCTTTGGAAAGTTATTTAACTTCTTTGATTCTTAGTTTCCTCGTCTGTAAAATAGGTAGCTGTTTTGAGATCAGAAAAAGTAAGGGAGTACATGGCCCATCAATATAATAAATCAAATAAACAAACAGAAAATTGCCATCAAGTCAATTCCAACTCACAGTGTACCTATATACTTGTTGTTTTTAAGTGCCATCAAGTTGGTTCCGACTCCCCAGTACTACTCATAGTGACCCTGTATAGGGTTCCAAGGAGCAACTGGTGAGTTTCAACTGCCATCCTTGTGGTTCTAACCAACCTTGCGTCCAGTGCTTATCCTACAGCACCACACTAGGACTCCTACCTACATAATGTTGTTGTTATGTACTTTTGAGTCTGTTCTGTCTCATAGCAACCCTGATAGGGTTTCTGGGGAGTGGCTAGTGAGTTTGAACCACTGACCTTGTGGTTCAAACCGACCTTTCGGTCCAGTGCATTATCCTACAGTGCCACACCAGGATTCCTATATATTAGTACACATCAATAGTTCTTATTATGTAGACACAGTACCGTACCTACCCTGGAGCCTCTTCCCATCTAGTGGGGAGAGTCACTTATAAATAGGCATTTACAATTTGTGTAAGGGACATTGGTGATTCACTGGCAGAATTCTTGTCTTCCTGGTTCGATTCTTAACAATACATCTCATGCACAGCCATTACCCATCTTTCAGTGGAGGCTTGCTTGTGACTCTGCTGTTGAACAGGTTTCAATGAAGCATCCAGTCTAAGATAGACTAGTACGAAATGAATGGCAATCTACTTCCAAAAATCAGCCAGTGAAATCTTTCTAGACCACAATGGTTCAGTCAAAAATTGATCATGGAGATGATACAGGACTGGGAAGAGTTTCAGTTCATTGTACATTGATCCTGGAGTCAGGCCAATATAAGACAGTGTAGTACATTGTAAAAAAGAGGGCTGCGAAGGCAGGTAGGCAAGCATAGAAAAGAATAAGTCAGACAGTGGGGCAGCTGTAGCAAAGGAAGCCCATTAGAGAAAACATCACGTGCTCGAAGTACTGCAAGTGATTAGTTATGGCTGAACAGTAAGGTTTGAATTGGAGAATAGTGAAGAATAAGACTGGAGAGTCAGGCAATGAAGGAAAAAGTCAGGCAATAGGAATTCCAAATTCCTCACTTTCCAGCCATACATTCTCAACCAAGTGCTTACGAATCGGGCTGCTAACCGCAAGGTCAGCAATTCAAAACTACCAGCTGTTCCGCAGGAGAAAGATGAGGCTTTCTGCTCCCATAAAGATTCACAGCCTCAGAAACCCTACACAGGGTCACTATGAGTCAGAACCAACTCCACAGCACATAACCACAGCAACAACAAATGACTTCTGTAGTCTCAGTTTCCCCATTTGTTCCTGCTTAAGACATGTATTTTTTAAAAGCAAATTGTATTCATCTCTGTTTATCTATGATATGCTTGGTAATTTGGCACTCATTTTATTGAGTTAATGCAAAGATGAATGAATGTGTGAATGCATTCTCGTAACACAAATGTATCAAACTTCTTCTGTGTGCTAGACACTCTTCTAGGCACTAGGGATGTAGCAAAACAAATCAGATAAAAGTCCATGCCCAATGGGACCTGAAATTCATGAATCGAAATGCAGACAGTAGCCACTTGTATCTATGAGGGGACAGCCCACTTCCTAGTCCATGTGATTTTAGGGTTCTCTGACAAAGTCAGTAACTGACAAAGCAAATTTCCTGCAAGATCTGGATGTTAGTCCCACTTCCTAACAACAATGAAGAGGCTCTTGTCCTCCTCCCTAGATCACATCTCACTTATGAACCCTTAGCTTCCTGTTGTGATCCAAGGGAACTGGTGCTTTGTGTTGTTTGGCAGGAAGAAATGTCAAGGAGGGCTCAGTTCATTCTTGGACTCTAACGACTAAAGTGGTGGTCAGAGGAAATAGGAAAACAGCACACACAAAAAGGCTATGGAGAGGGGATTTGCCTATCTCAATAGCCAAGTGATAAGTGAGCTCAAATGCCCTATGATGCATGGAGGTTTTGTTTTCATGGTAGGATAATCATACTTCACATATCTCACCTAATCCTCAGGACGCTCTATGAGGTAGTAATCAACCCCATGGAATCCCATCTCTCTCACCTGAAAGTTAACTCCTATCCTCCACTGCTTCCTTCCCTGTGTTCTATTAAGTGTGCCCAAGTTTTCATCATAAACAAAAACAACAAAAATCTTCTTTACCCCTCAATCCTCTCTAGTCCACACCCTATTCATCTCATATTCATTAGTCTGATGCTCTCCTTCTGTTCACTCATGCCACTGCAATCTTCCCCCAGATGCCACTAATTTTTTCTTATTATCATCACCAAGGACTTTGAGTTTGCCCAATCCAACAAATGCTTGTCTGTCCCTACTGCAATTGGACTCTCGTATATTCTCTGCTATTGCCCTCTTACTTCTCAGCCCATTCCTTTTCAGTCTTCTCCTCAGATTCTTTTCTTCTGCCACCCCTTTAATGTTTTTAATCAAGAGCTTTTCTACCCATACATTCTCATAATTGCTCTCTCACTCCCCGTAAGTGGATGTCCTTTTTTCTTCAAAATCTTGCTCAGGATTCTGATTTGTGAAACCTTCCCAAAAAATAATCTTACCACCTTTCTCCCCACCCCTTAGTCTTTTCACTCTTCTCCCCCATTTCAAAAATATATACAATACCCATTCTCTTGCTCTCATAGCAACTCTTTCATCCCTTCAGTAAAACATATATGGTACTGTAAGGTGACTGGCTATATTCTCCAATAGGATATGAAAAACTTCAGGATGAAGAGAGTGGCCTCTATTTTTTTGTATTCTCAGTGTCTGGTACAGGGCCTGAGGAGCCCTGGTGGAGCTATTGGACAAACTTAGAACTGCTAACCACTAGGACAAGGAGGTCTGATCCACCAGCCGCTCTGCAGGAAAAAGATGAGTCTTTCTGCTCCTATAAAGATTTATAATCTCAAAAAACCTATACGGGGTCAATGTGAATCAAAATCAATTTGATGGCAATGGGTTTGTTTTTGTTTTGGGGTTTTTTTTGTTTATTTGTTTGTTTGGTACAGTGCCTAGAACATGGTATAAAGTGAGATGTAAAGGTGTTTTGCAAATTCTCAATAATCAAATAGCTTGTAAGTGATAAAGATAGGGCCTAAGCCTTACCTTAGTCTTCTGACTTCAAAGACATGTTTTCTGTACTTCACCATGGAACAGAGCAATCAATGTTGCGAGAATTTAATTATAAGTGCCTCAACCTCAGAGAATAATATAAATCAAAGGACAAGGTGGCAGAAGGATTTCCTCTTCCCCATAAACATTGCCCGGGCTGCCAGGTGTGAAAGGGTTGTTCAGTATTTGTAGCCTTTCTTTTGTACGCTGCAGGATAACAACAGCAGAAGAAAAACACCTCCCATTTCTTCCTCCCTTGTGGGCAATGACCACCACAATTCCTGGAGCCAAGAGGCTGGAAACTCATCCTATCTCCAGCTTCCTCGTAGAGGAGAGGGGTAAAACCCCACCGTTGCAGAGTTAATTCCGACTTACTGTGAGACTGTAGGGCAGAGTAGAACTGCTCCATAGGGTTTCTGAGACTGTAAATCTTTATTGGAGTAGACAACTTTCCCTTTCTCCCATGAAGCTGCTGGTAGGTTCAAACTGCTGACCTTTCAGTTAGCAGCCCAGTGCCTGACTACTGGGCCACTAGGCATCCTTGTGAGAAGAGGAAGCAAATATGATCTCTACCATCCTGGAGTAATACTCCTGAGGAAGCCTTCTCAAGGTGGCCAATGATACATCTTAAAGGAAGGAAACTTCACTCTTCCAGAATAAAAAAGCTTTTTAGGGAGGCTCTGAAATCAGACAATGTGTGCATTCGCCAATTACAAGCTCAAATTCCACCCAAATACATACAATCAAAGGCTTTACCAAGGCCATCATTACATGTAGTACAAGGAACCCCTGCTGTTTGGGCAACATTTTAGTTCCGCAGTGAAGCAAGATAAATGTCATCGAGGTAAAGACAGGTCCATTCAAAGGTGCCTTTTTTCAACTTGATGACTCACTCAGCCTTGTCATTTATAATGCTACAGGCTGGGAAGGGAAGGAGGAAATGAAGAGGAAAAGAGTGGGCTGTGTTGTGCATGTAATTTGTTTCCCCATTTCAGACGGCTTTTTAATGAGCTTTCTCATTAAGGACTCTGTAAGTCTGTGCTTAATGTTTTCCGGACAAGCAAATGAGCAGGACTGAAATCAGATGGCATCAGGCCAGCCCCTCTTGTTTTGTTTTAAAGCTATAGTAATCTGGGGAGTGGGTGTGAAAGAAAACATTGTTATTTGTGAGAAGAGAGATTTTTACAAGTCTTTTGTCCAAGAAAATTTGAAAATTAATGATGTGGTTTTAGCAAATCCCCAAGAAAAAACTAATGTTCATTGATTATTCGTATATTAGATGCATCTGTGATAGCATTTCTGTATTCATCCAGTTCCGACAGAGAGAGGTAATTGTCCTGTGCCATCCTAGCCCTTGGTTCCTATTTCTGGTAGGACTTTCCTCACACTGCATGGCAGATCATCTCTGAACCTCTTGGGATTGGCATTCAGTTTTACCTATTCCTCCTTTATATTCCCAAGACCATCATAGACAATAAATGTGGTTTTATTTTATCTTTCAACTGAATTCATTAAGTACTTTCAATACATGAAGTAGACTTGAGCACTAGACTGCCTATCAGAGTAATTTATCACCTTGCAAGGTTGACCAAACATTTTAATGTACTAAAAGTCCCTAATTAAAGCAATAGCCTTTGGTTAAAATTATTAAGAGGGAGGAAGAAAAGTACTAAGGAAAACTGAGATATGCAATTTCTTTATTACTGATGGACGTTTTGTTTTGCGTTTCTGAGCATGACTTCGTGCTTTCATGGCAAATAAAAGGATAGAATTGCTGGGTTTTTAGTTTTTGTATTTGTTTGTTTGTATTTGTAATGAGTTTTCTTAACAGAATGTAAGTACAAAGCACAAACACACAAAAACAAACTCTAGCTCTTGTATATGCCGGAACCAGTCATCTTGTAGGCCTTCCCTCTGCTTGGATGACATCAAGAATGTCTCACTTCCGGTGATGATATACATGCTGTCTCTAGCACACTGTTGGCCACAAAGTGTGTGTTCAACAGAAGCCTAGTGCCTCCACTCCCCCACTGCCAGGAAAGGCCCAACAAGAGAAGAGGAGCTCAACTCCAAGAAACTCCACAGAGATAGACAAGATGAAGGGTTTTTTGTTTGTTTTTTTGTTCAAAGGTCTGGAATGTATATCCTGCAGAATTGTCTTGAGTGTCCTGGATTTCATTTCATAGTAGTGGTCTAGGCTTTTTTTATTTCTCTGTGTCTGTCACTCAGAGACTCACAAGCCCACATTTGAGTTGTCAGCAAGAAGACAGTTACACATCCCTATGAGCAGAAGAGTGTTATCTGAAAAGTTTTTTTGTCTTGTTTTGTGATGGGCATCATCTAGTCTTGTTTCACAAAGTGTAATCATAAAATTGCATGCATCAGATCCCTGGAGACGCTGATTAAAAGAATTGATCCCCCTTCTCCATCAGACACAAGTCTGAGTCTAGGTTTCTTGGAGATGGGCCCAAGCTCACCAGTCGCTCCTCGGAAACTCTCTATAGGGTTGCTATGGGTCGGAACCAAGTCCACGGCACTTCACAACAACTTGTTGTGGTTGTTATGTTTCCGAGGCTATAAATCTTTGCAGGAGCAGAAAGCCTCGCCTTTCTCCTGCAGAACAGCTGGTAGTTAAATTTATGCTCTAGTTCAAGAGCCACTGGCCCTAGCTTCTGATTTTGTGGTGCCTTAGATCACTAGAGGGCACCCTGGAACAACATTTTCCCCAGATGCTGGCTTCCTGTGCCTGTCAACCTACCAAACTATGGAGGCTTTGGCTCCCACACAGCACTGGGCTGTAGCTTCCAAGCCCACCCTGCAGCCCCAGTTTGCTTTAAGAAACTTCATCCAATTGCCACATCACCAAATACATCTAGCATGTTTTTCCACAATGACAGTATAGTTCATTCAAATTCTTAAAGACAAATTAGACTTTAAGTCATCTTGTATTTTATTCATTGAACACTTAGAAATTATGTACCCACCACATTAAATATTAAAAGTAATGGTAAAAATCCATGCTACTTTAAAGAAAAATGTGTTTCAGGTCACTTAGCTAAAATAAATATAACAAATGCAAACCTGGAAAGAGCAATTGACCCTTTTATTGTCATGTTGTTGTTGCTGTAAAGTGCTGTCAAGTCTGTTCCAACTCATAGCAACCCTGTATAGGGCTTCCAAGTAGCAGTTGGTGGGTTTGAACCACTGACCTTGTGGTTCGCAGTCCAGTGCTTACTCTAGAGTCTCATACTGGCACCAAAACCAAGCCCACTACTCTCAAGTCAATTCCAACTCATCGTGACCCTATAGAATAGAGTTGTAGTTGTTGTCAGGTGCCACCGAGTCGGTGACCTTATGCACAGCAGAAGGAAACACTGCCCGATCCTGGGTCTACCTCACTACTGTTGCCACTCTTAAGTCCATCGATGCTGCCACTTGGCCAATCCATCTCGTTGGGGGTCTTCCTCTTTTTCTCTGACCCTCCACCTTACAAAACATGATAGCCTTCTCCAGCGACTGCTCCCTCCTGACAATATGTTCAAAGTACGAGAGACGAAGTTTGGCCATCTTGGCCTCCAAGGAGCACTCTGGCTGCACTTCTTCCAAAATGAATCTATTGGTTCTTTTGGCAGCCCATGGCACTTTCAATATTCTCCTCCAACACCATAACTCAAATGCATCAATTCTTCTATGGTCTTCCTTATTCACTGTCCAGCTTTTGCATGCATATGAGGTTATTGAAAATACCATGGCTTGGGTCAGGCGCCCCATAGTCCTCAAGCTGACATCTTTGCTCTTCAATACCCTAAAAAGGTCTTGTGCAGCAGATTTACCTAATGCAATGTGTCATTTGCTTTCTTGACTGCTGCTTCCGTGAGTGTTGATAGTTGATCCAAGAAGAATGAAGTCCTTGATAACTTCAATCTTTTCTCCATTGATAAGAATGTTGCTTATTGGTCCAGTGGTGAGGATTTTTGTTTTCTTGGCATTGAGATGTAATCCATACTGAAGGCTGTGCTCTTTAATCTTCATCAATAAATGTTTTCAGTCTTCTTCACTTTCAGCAAGCAAGGTTGTATCATCTGCATATCTCAGGTTGTTAATGAGTCTTCCTCCAATTCTGATGCCACGTTTTTCTTCATAGAACCCAGCTTCTTGGATTATTTGCTCAGGATACAGGTTGAAAGGAGCTCTGATAGTGTAGTGGTTACTAATCAGGCTGCTAATCTCATGGTCAGCAGTTCAAAACTACCAGCTGTTCTGCGGGAGAAAGATGAGGCTTTCTGCTCCTGTAAAGATTTACAGCCTCGGAAACCCTGTACAGGGTTGCTATGAGTCAGAACTGACTCCAAGGCACATAACAACAACAACATACAGGTTGAATAAGTATGGTGAAAGAATACAACCTTGTCGCACACCTTTCTTAATTTTAAACCATTCAGTGTTCCCATGTTCTGTTCGAACAACTAACTGCCTCTTAGTCCAGGTACAGAGGAGGTACAAGAGCTGAACAGAAAATTTCAAAGATCAGCTCAAGAAGATAAAGCCAAATACTACAACAAAATGTGCAAAGATCTGGAATCAGAAAACCAAAAGGAAGAACATGCTCAGCATTTCTGAAGCTGGGGGAACTGAAGAAAAAATTCAAGCCTCAACTTTCGGTATTGAAAGATTCTCTGAGCAAATTATTGAATGATGCAGAATGCATCAAGAGAAGATGGAAGGAATACCCAGAGTCACTGTACCAGAAGGAAATATTAATGTTCAACCATTTCAAGAGATAGCATATGATCAAGAGCCAATGCTACTGAAGGAGGAAGTCCAAGGTGCATTGAAGGAACTGTCAAAGAACAAGGCACCAGGAATTGATAGAATAAAAGTTGAAATCTTTCTAGAAAGTGAGGCAGCACAGGAGGCACTCACTCATCTCTGCCAAGAAATTTGAAAGACAACTATCTGGCCAACTGATTGGAAGATATTCGTATTTGTGCCCATTCCAAAGAGAGGTGACCCAATGGAATGCAGAAATCATCAGACAATCTCTTTGATATCCTATGCAAGTACAGTTTTCTAAAGATAATATAGAAATGGCTACAAGCATACATTGACCGAGACCTTCCAGATGTTCAAGCCGGATTCAGAAGAGGCCGTGGAATGAAGGATATCATTGCTGATGTCCAGTGGATCTTGGCTGAAAGCAGAGAATATCAGAAAGATGTTTACCTGTGCTTTATTGATTACACAAAGGCTTTTGATTGTGTGGATCATGGGCAACATTGCGAAGATAGAACAGAGTAGAGCTCCCGATAAGGCTTCCAAGCAGTGCATTAGATAAAAGCAAGAGTTTGTGGGAGTTCATAGGAAGATACCAAACCCAGAGGCAGGTGGTGAAGGAAGGCGTCCCTGGAGCAGAAAGGACCAATGGAAGACTGTAAAGGAGTTGGGAGCAGAGTATACCAGACAGAGAAACTAAGCATGGTTGAAGATTGGGAAACAAGGGAAGCAGAGCATATCTTAGGAACTCAAAGAAATGCAGTCAAGCTGGCCATGTGGTCCTGTGAGGTGTGCCAAACAGTGAAGGTGATACAGGGTGAGCAGGGGCCAACTTAAGAAGAGCCTTGTAAATCCTAGTATGGGTAATTTGACATTATCCTACTGGACATTATCCTAAGGGTGCTGAGGAGCCATTGAAGGGTACAGGGAAATGTGGGTGGGATGGGAGTGGTGTGATCTAATCAGCATTTATAAGGATCTGCCTGGGTCAAGCCAGTGCTACCTTGACATTTAATAAACAAGCCAAGCCAAGCAAAAGAAAATAGTTCCTTTAATTGAACATTTCCGGTTTCTTTATTCCACTTGCAATCACCCCTCACCACCTTTCCAGGAAACCTTTTAAAAATTGAGGCCTTTTTTTAGGCCTTATTCACATGCCTGGGGTCTAGTGTGTCACTGTAGCATTGGGCTGCTAACAGCTAGGTTAGCAGTTCAAACCCACCTGCTGCTCCTCAGAAACCCTCTATATGGTGCTATGAGTCAGAACCAACTCAATGGCACTTAGTAACAACAAATTCACAGGCCTGATAGCTGAGGAGGAAAGAACACCCTAAAAACTGTGGGCTGAACTGCCCTTCTTGGCATACCCCCTGGTTTTTGTCAAAGGCTGTCTCTGGTGACCTGGAATGGGGAGGCAGAGCCACCCTGGAATGAAAGGAAGAGTCCAAATCATATTTCCTAGATTGAAGCCCCCTAGTTCCAACACTGAACTATTTAAAGGCAACTGCAGGAAGGAAAAAACAAACTTGTGAACTGGTATACAAAAATTATGTAAAATGTACAGAGAGGCCTTATCAACCTAGGTAAATGTTGTTTTATTACCTTTATTACTGACTTATTATTTGCACTCAGCCCACACATCAAAACTTAGATCTCTACATCAGGCCTCCCATTCTTATCTACAAGGTAGTCAAGGGGCAGGTGATGGCAATAAACTTTAATGACCAGGAAAGGCGTACTACTAATGCAACCATTTAAGACTTCCAATTTAATTAAAGCCTATTTCCATTCTGCTTGCTGTTGTGGTTAAACTGAGTGCGTGCTCCAAAAGATTGGTTAAATTTCCAACCCCTGTTACCTGTGAATATGACCTTATTTGGAAATGCGGTGTTTGCAAATGTAATTAAGTTAAGATGCAGTCATACTGGATTAAAAAACCAAACCAAACCTACTGCCATTGCATCAACTCCAACTCACAGTAATCCTGTGTAGTTCACTGTACATGTTTACAGGAGCAGACACCATTATCATTCTCCTGCAGATAGCTGGTGGGTTTGAACTGACGACCTTGGGATTAACAGCCCAATGCTTAACCCACAGTGCCACAAGGGCTCTTTATACTGGATTGAGATGGATTAATAAGGGAAGCAGAAAGAAAAGAGCCCTGGTGGTGCCATGGGTTAAGTGTTGGGCTGATAACCACAAGGTCTATGTCAGCAGCCCCTCCACAGGAGAAAGCTGTAAGAGTCTGTTTCCATAAAGAGTTACAGCCTTGACTTGCTATGTATGAGTCGGAATCAATTTAGAGGCAGTAGGTTTGGGTCAAATACGTTGATTGGTATCCTTACATTAGACATGCAGGGAAGAATGCCGTGATGGAGGCAGATGAGAATGGTGCAGCTACAAACCAAGGAGCACCAAGCGTTGACAGCAACACCAGAAGCTGGAAGAAGGCAATACAGGACTCTCCTCAAAGCCTTCAAGAAGAACATGGCTCTGCCAACCTCTGACCTCTGGCAATTGTGAGACAATACTTCTCTGTTGTTTTAAGCCACCCATTTTGTGGTCATTTGTTACTCCAGTTCTAGGAAACTAATTCACTTGCCTAGAGAATAATCATAAAAGCATCTAAAATAAATGAACTCCTCCCTCAGGCCTTTGCATAAGCAACCTGCATGATATCCATGTTCCTAAAATGGAGGTTGTGTGGAGAACAGGCCTTTGAGTAACACAAATTCCTCAGCCCACTGTCACAGGGAGGCCTCACACACCAGTTTCCTTTCCTTCAGAGTAAGGAAGACTCTGTGTGTAGGGGCCTGGATTCTCTGGGTACAAAAATAGTATATTTGAGTATTTGGATTTTCCTTTCCTGACAACGGACTTACTCAGGAAGAGACACTCAAACAATTTTTTCCCCTCGGTGTTTTGCAAAAAACATACTTAAAGGGAGGAACAAAACTGTTGTTGAGAGAAGTCTTTTTAGTCCCATCCTCCTAGGTCCCCAGACAGGCTCAGGTGAAGCAGATCTTTTCCCCTTCATTGCTTTGTGTGCTTACATCTCCCCACCTCTGCTAGCATGCTTCCAGACTCCGCTGCATACCTCCCCGCCCCAATCTGTCCTAAAAGTACCCCACCTCTTTGATTGTTGGGCTCATAACTGAGACTTCCCACACAGTGGTTCAAAGAGACGTTATGACTCAAGCATCTCTATTCCAGAAATATTAATATAGTCTCAGGGAAAGAAAAAAAAAAAAAAAAAAAAGGGCCTGCTCTGTGTCTGTCACTGGAAATAAACTCCCAATTCCTTCCCTACTGCTTCCCAGATGCTCAATTCTAAAGATTATTCAGGCTGATTTTGCCACCCCCAAGGTTCCTAGCCCCAGTTAGTGACTGAGGGGGGAGGGGAATGGAGGGCTCTGAGGTTGGCCTACCTCAGGGTATGTGCAGCACATGCTTGTCACGTGGAATAAAAATGTGCCAGGCTAACCTCGGAGACTCCCTAGAGAATCCAGAGTTTGTGTCTCTTTGCAGAGCTCAGAACAGCCTGTATGTTCTCCTCCTCCTGTTGTGTGCCTGGCGCTTCCCCAATGACATATCTCCTATAAAAGCTTTTCCTGTGAGGGGTGGGGAGCTTTTGTTCTCTGAGAAATATGGTGCCGCTAATTAAGAGCATTGTCCTGTGACAGAGAGGGAGGTTGGGTGGGTTTTCAGGGACCAGTTGTTTGCATGCAGCTTCCCAAGTTGATCTCTGCCCTGTCCAGCTAACCATTTTGAGGGGAGATTGTGATGAAGCCCAATAAAGTAAAAATAAATCATCTGAAGTAAAATATATTTTTTAAAAACATTTTTCTCTGCAATGAATTTCCATTAATAACTCATTTCAGAGAAGGACCCTCCATTTGGTTGCTGGTTCCTACCTACCTGTTGTGGCGCTATAGGGTAAGCACTGGACCACAAGGTCAGTTTGAACCACAAGGCTGGTGGTTCAAACCCACAAGCTACTCCTTGGAAATTCTATACATGGTTGTTATGTTGGACCTGACTCGACAGCACTTAACAACAACACCTATCTGGTAAAGAGGTTGGAAGCCGCAGGACAGATGACATTTTTTGTTTGCTTGCTATTTTATGCATAGTTACAAGTAGGTGTGCAGATAAAGTGAAATTTCTAGTAACTGCTTGAATTTAGCTTTTGGTTGTCAGTATAGAAGTGGTTCAACAACTCTTAGTTCTTGATTCAAAAAACAGAAGTAGCATGTTGTATGGTAAAAGCCTTAAAATACTTATGGGCTGTGGTTGCATCCATAGTGGAAAGCCAACTTTCTTAACGCAGAATTCTGCAAGACGCATGATATACCTAGTTTTACTCTCTCTGGATTCAAAAATGCTACAAATATTTGTTGAAAGCAAAAAGTCATTAAGAAGGCAAGATAGAAGGAAAAGATCAAAATGGATGTCAGAAGAGACACTGAAACTTGCTCTCCAGTGTAGAGATACTAAAGCAAATGGAAGAAATGAGGAAGTACAAGAGCTGAACAGAAAATTTCAAAGATCAGCTCGAGAAGATAAAGCCAAATATTACAACGAAATGTACAAAGATCTGGAGGCAGAAAACCAAAAAGGAAGAAAATGCTCAGCATTTTTCAAACTGGGGGAACTGATAAAAAATTCAAGCCTCGACTTCTCTGGCCAAATTATTGAATGATGCAGAAATCATCAAAAGAAGATGGAAGAAATGCACAGAGTCATTGTACCAAAAGGAAATGGTTCAGTCGTTTCAAGAAGTAGCATATGACCAAGAGCCAGTGATACTGAAGGAAGAAGTCCAAGGTGCATTGAAGGAATTGGCAAAGAACAAGGCTCCAGGAATTGGTGGAATAAAAATGGAAACTTTCAAGAAAGTGAGGCGGCACTGGAGGCACTCACCAAGAAATTTGGAAGACAACTATCTGGCCAGCTGACTGGAAGAGATCTGCATTTGTGCCCATTCCAAAGAGAAGTGACTCAACAGAATGTGGAAATCATCAGACAGTATCTTTGATAGCCCATGAGAGTAAAGTTTTTCTAAAGGTAAAAGAAACAGCTGCAAGCATACATAGACAGAGAACTTCCAGAGGTTCAAACTGGATTCAGAAGAGGATATGGAATGAGGGATATCATTGCTGATGTCCAATGGATCTTGGTTACGAATCGGGCTGCGAGCTGCAAGGTCAGCAGTTCGAAACTACAAGCTGCTCCGTGGGAGAAAGATGAGGCTTTCTGCTTCCGTTAAGATTTACAGCCTCGGAAACCCTGTACAGGGTCGCTATGAGTCAGAACCGACTCCACGGCACATAACAACAACAACAACAATGGATCTTGGTTGAAAGCAGAGAATACCAGAAAGATGTTTGCCTGTGTTTTATTGACTATGCAAAAGCTTTCGATTGGGTGGATCATGACAAGCTATGAACAACATTGCAAAGTACGAGTATTCCTGAATACTTAATTGTGCTCATGCGGAATCTGTACATGGACCAAGAGGTAGTTGTTCGAACAGAACACGGGAACACTGAATGGTTTAAAATTCAGAAAGGTGTGCAACAGAGTTGTACTCTTTCACTGTACTAATTCAATCTGTATGCTGAGCAAATGATCCGAGAAGCTGGATTATATGAAGAAAAACATGGCATCAGGATTGGAGGAAGACTCATTAACAACCTGCGATATGCAGATGATACAACCTTGCTTGCAAAGTGAAGCAGACCTAAAATATTTACTGATGAAGATCACAGAGCACAGCCTTCCGTATGGATTGCATCTCAATGTAAAAGAAAACAAAAATCCTCATCACTGGACAAATAAATAACACTCTTATCAATGGAGAAAAGATTGAAGTTGTCAAGGACTTCATTCTTCTTGGATCAACATCAACACTCATGGAAGCAGCAGTCAAGAAATCAAATGACATATTGCATTAGGTAAATCTGCTGCACAAGACCTTTTTAACGTGAAGAGCAAAGATGTCAGCTTGAGGACTATGGTGCGCCTGACCCAAGTCATGGTATTTTCAATAACCTCATATGCATGTGAAAGCTGGAGAGTGAATAAGGAAGACCGTAGAAGAATTGATGCATTTGAGTTATGGTGTTGGAAGAGACTATGGAAAGTACCATGGGCTGCCAAAAGAACCAACAGATCTGTGTTGGAAGAAGTGCAGCCAGAGTGCTCCTTGGAGGCCAGGATGGCCAAACTTCCTCTCTCATACATTGGACATATTGTCAGGAGGGATCAATCGCTGGAGAAGGCTGTCATGTTTGGTAAGGTGTAGGGTCAGAGAAAAAGAGGAAGACCCCCAGCGAGATGGATTGGCAAAGTGGCAGCATCAGTGGGCTCACGTGTGGCAAAAATTGTGAGGTTGGACCAGGATCGGACAGTGTTTTGTTCTGTTGTACATAGGGTCGCTATGAGTTGGTACCGACTCGGTGGCACCTAACAACAACAACCACTTTACCAAACAAGATATTCTTCTCCATTGACTGGTCCCTCTAGATAATACGTCCAAAGTATGAGAGATGAAGTTTGGCCATCCTAGCTTCCAAGGAGCATTCTGGCTGTACTTCTTCCAACACAGATCTGTTTGTTTATGTTATGTTGTTGTTGTTGTTGTTGTTTAGTTGTTAAATGCCGTAGAGTTGGTTCCAACCCATAGCAATCCCGTATATGGTTTTCAAGGAGCAGCTGGTGAGCTTGAACTGGCAACCCTGTGGTTCAGACTTTGCAGTCTGGTGCATTAGCCCACAGTGCCACATCAGTACTTCTTGTTTATATTATAGGTGGTGCCTACCTCCTTCACCCCAATTGCTCTTACCTGGATCTGCTTTTTCCAAAGCACTTATCATCTTTTAACATATTTATTATGTTTTATTTATTATTTGTCTCCTACTTATAATATGGATGTGGTGTGGTGGTGTAGTGAGCTGGTGTGGTGATGTAGGATAAGCACCAGCTGCTCCTTGGAAACCCTATACAGAGTTGGTGTAAATTGGCATGGACTCAGTAACATTTCCCACTACCTAAGGTGCTTTGGGAGTCCTGGTATGGCTCTGTGAGTTAATGCGCCAGACTGCAAAGCTGTTTGAACTGCAAGGTTGGTGGTTCAAGCTCACCAGCTGCTCCTCAGAAACCCTATACAGGGTCGCTATGGGTCAG
>NW_006408618.1:9926455-9941436 GCF_000296735.1 Chrysochloris asiatica
TTTTTTTAAATAAATGTAGAGTCTTTAAGATTTGTTGGTAGATTGGATGTGGAGTGTTACAATAAGAGTTAAGTCAAGGGAATTAGAGCCCTGGTGGTGCTGTGGAGTAAGCATTGGGCTGCTTACCACAAGGTCAGCAGTTCAAACCCACCAGTTACTTTATGGGAGAAAGATGAGAATAGCGTAGTGGTTACGAGTTGGGCTGTCAACCTCAAGGTCATCAGTTCGCAACTACCAGCTGTTCTGCAGGAGAAAGATGAGGCTTTCTGCTCCCATAAAGAATTACAGCCTTGGAAACCCTACACAGGATTGCTATGAGTTGGAACCAACTTCACGGCACACCACCACTACCACTTGTTTTAGTAAAAATTTACAATGTTAGAAACCCTAAGGAACAATTCTATTCTGTCAAAAGGGGTCACTAAGAGTCAGAATCTACTTGATGGTGTGGAGGGAGGGGGTTGCCGTGGAGTCGGGTCCAACTCATAGAGACCCTGTGTAGGGTTTCCAAGGCTGTAAATCTTTATGGGAACCTTCTGAGGTGGGACATTCCCACTTGAATGGACAAGCAGACCAGCCTGGAACAGGTAGAGCAATAGAAGATACATCTTCAAAGAAAGATCATCAGGAAAATCCTAAAACAAAAATGGCAGTATGATTGGCTACTACAAGGCTACTACACCAGGAAAACTTCAAGGCAAGCAATAAAGTCCTTTCAGGACAAACCCTCTAAAACTAAAACTCAAAGGAAACATATGAGCAGGCATGTAAGCTTGCAAACGACCACATTGGGTTACTGGTGAGTGGATGAGTGGGAAAGGCAGCAATGAAGAAATGGGCTGAGGTCAACCATGTTCCATAGACTCCCATTGACCTGGAGATAAGAAAGAGAAGAGGAAGGGCTGGTTGGTCCAAAGTGTAGTGAGACCTGGTGACACCTGATCCCATGGACAAGGACATAGCCACAGAGGGCTAGAGCTGAGAATGAAGCATCCAGCTGATATGAAGTGAGGGGAGATGCACAAGAATACCCAGACTTGCAGATAGTACCCATTTGACCTAGCCTGGATGGCTTGATAATTAGAACTCGACTGTTGTTGTCGTTGTTGAGTGCCGTCGAGTCAATTCCGACCCATAGCAACCCTGTATAGGGTTTCCAAGGAGCAGCTGGTGAGTTTGAACCGCTGACCTTGCATTTCAAACGGCTCTGGTGCATTAACCCACAGTGCCACACCAGAACTCGACTAGGGGAAGATAAAAAAAGAAAACAATTTTTGATAAAGGAAATGAGGGTAAATTGCTACAATTTCATGAGCTTGACCTTTCATGAGGTAGTAGCTCAAAATACCAACAGAGAGTGGAGTCATCACATCAAGTATCAAAGCTATCCCCTCTGTATACAGGATAGATAGGAAGGAACTAGCAACTTAGACATTGGCTGCCTAAAATGAGAGTGTGATAAAGGCACGAAGTGACTGGGTTACAAGGTTTCAAGAAGAGTTTAGTTTAAGAGTGTGCGGGGAAAGATAGAATCCCCACTGAAGTTTTCATCTTGGCTAGATGGGTCTGGTAAAAAGAGATTGGGGTAAGATTCTTATGATTCAATAGTGAGTAATTGTTATCATGACTAATTATGACTGTCAGAATTGTAAAAGGAGAAGTTTTGTAACAAACACGTGGGAGTAGTTAATCTTACAGTCCAGAAATAGAGGACCCTAGGACCATCAAGGGAGAAGAGCACAAGCGGAATGCAGGACCTTATCCATTGAAGCAACGACACCAAAGATGAAGGCAGAGAAGCTGAGGATTCTAGAGTATGGAAACAGAGGGACTGATAGCTGACAGCCAGGAGGCAAACTTGCAGAATGTGCCCTTTGGTGGTGTAAATTATTATACATGCCTGAGTGTTTGTTTTTTTTAAAAAGTGCTAAAATGAATACAGAGAAATACTGTTAACTGATGGTACATGGAGGGGATTGTAATCATTGTAATGAAATAAAGTATATGATTTGTTGAATGTAAAACTGATGATCTGCCCTGTAAACTTTCACTCACTTCACAATAAAAGCTTTAAAAAAAAAAAAAAAGAAAGAAAAAATCTTTATGAGAGCAGAAAGCCTCATCATTCTCCTGTGAAACAGCTGATAGTTTCAAACTGCTAGGCTTGAGATTAGAAGCCTGACTCATAACCGCTGCAGTGGGTTTTTATCCAAGAAATAACAATTGGAATCTATTCACCTCAAGCAACAGAGGAGGGAGAATTTAAAATAAGAGGAAGAAATAGAATGTATGGTTAATTGCCTCCCTAAACAACTGCCTCCTTTACCATGACACCAGAAAAATTGACTGATGCCTGGCTACCATTACTATACATTTTTGACCAAAGATTCTATAGAAGAATATAGATCAAAAGAGGGGAAATGCAAAAGAGAGTTCCAAAATCACATCGACATCGAAGCCAACATTTCTGGAGCCACGGAGACTGGATGAACCCCTGAAACTCTTACCCAGATATAATCTTTTGACCTTAAATCAAAAATATCACCTGAAGTCTTCTTAAAACCAAAAATGGCTTGGATTAACTAATAAAGGCTGTCTGTCTTGAGCCTTGTGTTCTTTTAATATCTGTCTGTATGGAATCAAACTGACAACCAACAGCAACTCTAAAGAATAGATAGGGACTTAAGCAGGGGTAATACATTTATGTTGATGGAGAAACAACTCAATTATGCTCTTGTCTGTGTGTCTGACTCACACCTGTCAATAGGAATGAACTTCAGAATGAGAATGTTGTACCAAAGATGTAATTAATGTCACTGAAGGGCACATGAAGAAATTATTGAATTGGAATATGATCTGCTAGGTGTATTCTCAACAACAACAACAAAAATTATGTAAAAATAATAATAATAATAAATAAATAAACTGAAGGGTGACTCCAAGGTTTTTGGCCTCAGCAGTTGCAAGAAAGGAATAAGCATCAATTGAGAAAGGGAATGCTACACAAGGGTCACTTGGGATCCATCTAATCTTAGTAATTTCATTGTGGTTCTCATCTAAGTGTGCATATCAGAATCACCTGGGGCACAGTTGCCAGTTAAATTTGCCCAAGAACTCCAGAGAGTCTGACTTGGTAAGTCCAGAGTTGGATCCAAAAATATATATATGATGTGTACTTGTGGGTGAGAACTACTGAGTTCTAAAATAACTTTGTCAAGGCTTTATGCTTAAAACTCTGAACTTTAGAATGAAAGAACTGCAAGGAATTATAGACAATTCTTCCACTCACTTGATGAAATTATATACTGTAGACTCTACTTACTAAATATATACATAATGAATTATAGGTGCATCGATTTCTTTAAACAGCTAATGTGCTTCTTGTTACTGTTAAATCCCAGAGAGTTGATTCCTACAAATAGTGACCCTAAGTACAACAGAACAAAACCCTACCCTGTCCTGCACCATCTTCAGAATCCTTTTTACACTTAAGTCCACTGCTGCTGCCAATGTGCCAATCCATTTTGTTGGGGGTCTTCCTCTTTTTCACTGACCAAGTATGATGTCTTTCTCCAAGGATTGGCCCCTCCTGATAATATGTCCAAAGTATAAGAGATGAAGTCTCACCATCCTACTTCTAAGGAGTATTCTGGCTGTACTTCTTCCAACACAGGATTGTTTGTTCTTCTAGGTCTCGATGATACTTTTAATATTCTCCTCCAATACTATAACACAAATGCATCAATTCTTCTATGGTCTTCCATATTCATTGCCCAACCTTCACTTGCGCATGAGGCTACTGAAAAAATCATGGCTTGGGTCAAGCACACCTGAGTTCTCAAATGGACATCTTTGCTCTTGAACACTTTAAACAGGTCTTGTGCAGATTTGCCTAATACAATATGTGATTTGATGTCTTTGACTGCTGCTTCCATGAGTGTTGATAGTGGATCCAAGCAAAATGAAGTCTCTGACAATTTAAATCTTTTCCCATTAATCATGATGCTATTTAGTGGTCCAGTGGTAAGGATTTTTTTTTACGTTGAGGTGAGACCCAGGCTGAAGGCAGTGTTCTTGATCTTCATTAATAAGTTTTGGTTTTTTTTAAATGTCCTCTTTGCTTCCAGCAAGCAAAGTTGTATCATCTGCATATCACAGTTTGTTATTGAGTCTTCCTCCAACCCTGGTGCCACATTTTTCTTCATATAACCAGGCTTCTCAGATTATTTGCTAAGTATACAGACTGATTAAATATGGTGAAAGAATGCAACTCTGACACACACCTTTCCTGATTTTGAACCATTCGATGTCCCCTTGTTCTTTTCAAATGACTGCTTCTTGGTCTATGTACAGGTTCTTCGTGGATACAATTAACTGTTCTGTAATACCCATTATTCGCAATGTTATCTGTAGCTTGTCATGATCCACAAAGTTGAAAGCCTTTGTGTAGTCAATAAAGCACAAGTAAACATCTTTCTGTTATTCTCTGCTTTCAGCCAAGATCCTTCTGATGTCAGCAATGACATCCCTTTTTCCACATCCTCATCTTAATCCAACTTGAATCTCTGTCAGTTCCCTTTCAATATACTGTTGCAGCCATTTAAAAATTATCTTTAGCAAAACATTACTTGCAAGTGATATTAATGATATTGTCCAATGACTTCTGCATTCTATTGGATCACCTCTCTTTGGAATGGGCACACATATGGATGGATGTCTTGCAATCAGTTGGCTAGGTAGTTTTCTTCCAAATTTCTTGGCATAGATACTGGAGTGAGTATCTCCAGTGCTGCATTAGTTTGTTGAATGATTTCAATTTGTGTTCCATAAAGTTCTTGAGCCGTATTCTTTGCCAATGCCTTCAGTGCACCTTGGACTTCTTCTTTCAGTACCACTGGGTCTTGATCATATGCCACTTCTTGATATGATTGAATATCAACCATTTCTTTTTAGTACAGTGACTGTGAATTCCTTCTATCTTCTTTTGATGCTTTTTTCATCATGCAATTGTTTTTGCTTATAGAATCCTTCCATATTGCAACTTGAGGTTTGAATTGGTCTTCAGTTCTTTCAGCTTGAGAAATGCTGAGTGTGTTCTTACCCTTTGATTTTCTCACTTCAAGTCTTTGCACATTTCATTATAATGATTGACTTTATCTTCTCCAGCTGCCCTTTAAAATTTTCTGTTCAGCAGTTTTACTGCCTCCTGTCCTTCACTTGCTTTAGCATCACTACGCTGAAGAGCAAGTTTCAATGTCTTTCTGATATCCATTTTGGGCTTTTCCTTCTGTCTTCTGTTCTTAATGACAGTTTGTTTTCTTCCTGTATGATGTTCTTGATGTCCCCACACTTTTCTGGTTTTTGGCCATTAGTGTCTAATTCTCCTGTGGAACAGCTGGTAGTTTCGAACTGCTGACCCTGAGGTTCGCAGCCCTAATCATAACCACTACACTACCAGAGCTCCTTCCCACAGATGTAGTCAATTTGATTTCTGTGCATGCCATCTGGTAAGTACCATGGTTATGGTTGTATTTTACATTGTTTAAAAAGGTATTTGCAAGTCATTGGTCTTGCAATTCTTTATCATGCAATCTTCTCCATCGCTTATATCATTAAGGCCGTATTTCCCAACTACTAATCCTTTCTCTTTGTTACTAGCCTTTGCATTCCAATCACCAGTAATTATAAATACATCTTGATTGAATGTTTGATCAATTTCAAACTAAAGAAGTTGGTATAATTCTTTAATTTCATTATCACTGACTTTAGTGACTGGTGTATAAATTTGAACAATAGTGATATTAACTGGTCTTCCTTGTATGGATATCATTGTTGTTGTTAAGTGCCGTCAAGTCAGTTCTGACCCATAGTGACCCTGCATAGGGTTTCCGAGGAGCAGCTGGTGAACTTGAACCGCCAACCTTGCAGTTCAAATGGCTTTGCAGTCTGGCGCATTAACCCACAAAGCCACACCAGGACTTCGTGTGGGTATTAGCTTATCACAGATCATTATACTTGAAGACAGATATTGAAAAGTTCTTTCCGATGATTAATGCGATGCCATTTCTCTGCAATTTTTCATTACTGCCATAATAAAGCATATGATTATCAGATTCAAAATGGCCAATACCAGTCCATTTCAGCTTAGTAATGCCTAGGATATCAATCTTTATGCATTCCATTTCATTTTGACAACTTCCAATTTTCCTGGATTCATATTTCATACATTCCATGTCCTAATTATTGATGGGTGTTTATAAGCTGTTTCTCCTTATTTTGAGTTGTGCCCATCAGCAAATGAAGGTCCTGAAAACTCAACTCCATTCTCATCATCACATTCAACTTTACTTTGAGGAGGCAGCAATTGCTCAGTCATATTTTGAGTGCCTTGCAACCTGAGGGGCTCATCTTCTAGCACTATATTTGACAATATTATGGTGTTCGTCATCATTTTTCAATATTCAATGTTCTAGTGTTATCTGACAGTGTTCCACAGTTATTCATAAAGTTTTTAGCGGCTAAACATTTTATAAGTAGTTCAAATCTGCTTCTTCCTAGTCTAGCTTCATCTTGAAGCTCAGCTGGAACCTGTCCACCATGAGTGACTCTGTTGGTATTTAATATACCAGTGGCATAGCTTCCAGCATCAAAACAACATGCAAGCTACCACAGTATGACAAACTGAGAGAAGAGTGGTGGCTAATGTGCTTATGTGTACAAAAATGGCAACTAATACAGTATGAAGTTGTGAGGTTAACTTCCAATCTCTGTCAATAGGAAATTGATTTTATTCTTAGTCAGTTAAAGGACTGTGTGTCCTAAGTATTCTTGTTATTAAGTGCCACAAGTTGGTTCCAACTCATAGTGACACTGTATAGGGTTTCCAAGGAGCAACTGGTGAATTTGAACCACCGATCTTGCAGTTCAAACTGACCTTGCAGTCCAGTACATTATCCCTCAGTGCCACATATTTAGATTTCATGCCCTCTCAGTATGAACTATAGAAGCATCAAACCAATCATCAGCCCTGCAGCAGTGACCAGGAGACAGGAGAAAGAAAGGCAAACTTCAGGGTAAAGAGGAAGACTAAAGATTATTTCCAGGAAGGTTTGGGGGTTCAACTTAAAAATTGGCATGATAATGTCTCCAACTCAAGCTCTGTATATAAATATTCATCTAATATGAAAATTGAAGGAGACTAGGTGATGTAGTGGATTACACATTACGCTGCTAACCACAAGGAGAAAGGTGAGGCTTTTCTGCTCCCATAAAGATTTACAACCTCAAAACCCTACACAGGGTCTCTTTACAGTTAGCCAGTTAGCCAGCCCATATGAAGGCTACTGATTGTAGCTTTCAGATTTAAAACCTGAGCCTCAAAGAAGCTAAGGACTCTTACTTACACTCAACTAACAATTTAGTGTTAGGACTGGGCTTCAAAGCTATGAATCAAAGCACAGCTTTGCTGGTTCCCAGGCCTGTCAGCCCTTCCTCATCATCACAATTGGTTCCACTAAGGGTTGAAATCCTCATTGAAAGGAAAGGTTGCATAATGAAGCAGCATTCAATGGGAACATTTTATTCAGGCTGACTCCCAACTGGATCATTCTTTTATTCTGAATCATTTTCTCAAATTATTTATTTCTGTGTGATAGTGGTTGGAAAATTGATGCCGAAATGGCACCTTCTTACTCAATTTTGCTGTTCCCTGTGTGTCTGACTCACACCTGCTGACAGGAATGAGCCTCAGCGTCTTCATTCCCTGTGGGGCGGGAGGCAGATTTTAACTTGCCCTTGCCCTCCCGCCATCATGAAGACTGTCAACTTAGTTCTGATTTAAAAACAAAGAAAGAAAGAAAGAAACTGCACAGACCTTTATTGCTCAGTAGGTCACCAGTGGCTGGGAGAGAGCAGCTCAATTCTCCAGGCTCACATGGAGGGACGGGTTCTGGCAGTTGAAAGGCCATCTTTTGACTTGTAAAACAGCAGTTAAATTGGCCTCAGAGGCTGTTTGGCTGAAAGAAACAAGGGACTCCCCTTTCTGTCTTCAACCTTTACTCTGAAATATTCTTTCCTTGGATGGAAGGCCTATTTAAGGACTTTATTTGGGGGTAAGAGGGTGGTATTTGCATACTTTTCTCTTTTAAATCTTTCATTTGACCTGAAAAATGATGCTTACAGTTAATGAGAATATAAAGCAAATTAAAACAGTGTGCTATTCTAATTGACACTTTGGCAAAGTGGCAACATCAATGGTGTGGCAACAATTGTAGAGTTGACCCAGGACCGGGCAGCGTTTCGTTGTGTTATACATAGGGTCGCTATGAGTCCGTATAGACTCAATGGCACCTAACAACAACAACAATTCTTATTGCCAATCTCCCATTAGTGGCAACAGGCTGGGACTCATTCTTCACTGTCTTCCCCAGACATTCTGAAAGACAAACTTCTGCAAGGTAACTGGCCCAGGAGAAAGGACTGTGTGTGCTCTTACAGAGAGCAAACGTGACCAGTTATATGTGGATTGAACCCTTAACCTTGTCTTCTTGTACCTTGTTTTATGACACCAGGACACAGACCATTTGGCATAGAGGCACTACCCATGGGATCTATTTGGATTTAGCCCATCTCTAGGAATAACTTTCTTTGGAGACAGAGCTTGAATTATTTTCCCACTGTGTTGGAATATTTGACTTTTACTTTTATGCTTATTAAATGGTTAATGATGGTGCTTTTTTACCTCTCAAAGGGTTGCTTTGGGATATTGAGAAAGGGGGCCCAATTCAAGAGCAAATTGCTCTGATTAATATTGTATTTATAGTTCAGTCTATCAGGGTCGTTTCCCTTGACGCCAAGCTCCCTTTATTAAGACAAAAATACTGTGTCAGTGTATGTCTATCTGTATAAGAGGCAAGAGGCAAGTGAGGAAGGGAAGCATTAATAAGACACACACACATATACATAAGGGGGCTTCACAAAGTTCATGGAAAAATGGAATTAAAAGGTAATCAAATTTTCCATGAATGTTTTGAAGCCCTTTCTTATGTGTGTGTATAAATATATGAGGGAAGTTCAAAGAGTTAATGGAAAATGGAATTAAAAGAATTCTTCCACAAATACTTTGGCTCTGTAGGATAAACACTGAACTACAAACCACAAGGTCAACAGTTCAAGTCCACCAGTCACTCCACAGGGGAAAGATGAGGTTTTTCTGCTCCTGCAAAGATTTAGATCCCTGGAAACCCTATACAGAGTCACTGTGAGTTGGAACCCACAAGACAGCACTTAACAACAATAAAACATATATAGCAGTTTGGTTCTAAACTTCTCTTAGATTGCCTTGTTGTTGTTAAGTGCCCTCAAGTTGTTTCCACTCATAGATAACCCTGTACAGGGTTTCCAAAGTCCTTGTTGTTGTTAGGTGCCATTGAGTCAGTTCTGACTCATAACAACCCTATATACAACAAAACACTGCCTTTCCTGCACCATCCTCATAATTGTTGTTACGTTTGAGCCCATTGCTTTTGTCACTGTGTCATTCTATCTTGGTGGGGGTCTTCCTCTCGTCTGACCCTCCATTTTACCAAGCATGATGTCCTTCTCCAGGGACTGGTACCTCCTGATAACATGTTCAGAGTATGAGAGACAAAGTCTCACCATCCTGGCCTCTAAGGAGCATTCTAGCAGTACTTCATCCAAGAGAGATTTGTTTGTTCTTCTGCCAGTCCATGGTACTTTCAATATTCTTCTCAAACACCATAATTCAAATGCATTGATTCTTCCCCAATCTTCCTTATTTATTGTCTAACTTTCATATGCATACAAGGTGATTGAAAATTCCCTTTTAAATTATTTCTTTGAAATAAATCTACCTCTCTTCATTTTATTCTGCTACTACCTCTCCCCTGACCAAACTAAGCATCTGGTGGCACTACTTTATTAGAATTTAACTTTTAAATCACACAAGCTTATGAAACTTGAATGAAGGCCTAGCTTCTAAGGTTCTAGAAAGGGAAATAACCTGTAGAACACAAGGCCTCTCCTTGAGCAGGGATGAGCGAGACTACAGGTATCTGAGTCTTACAGTATCTGAGACACTGAAAGAACATAGGGCCCCACAGTCTTAAATTATTGAAAAACAAGTTAAAACAGTTACCTTAATGTTCACTTGCTTCTAACGGTCACGTTTACATAAAGAAGACATTACCTCAGACCCTATAATGATGCGGTAAGGAACCTTGAGGTGTTCTGTATGATTCAGAACACAAGGGAATATAACTCCCTGAATGTTTGGGTAAAAATAGAATGACCTTGATTCCAAAAAGCTCCAACTTACTAACAACCATTTTGGTGCAGAGTTTTTATACACTGTTCCTAGTGTAATATATTTAATAGTTACTTTTGAATTAGTGTGAAGAGCTTTGGCAACATGTTTAAAGACATTCATTCATGTATTCATTTCATAAATATTTAGTGAGTAATTGTACAGAGATAAATGATACAGTTCCTGCCTTCAGAAGTAAAAATAGCCAAGTTTCATTGAGTACTTGCAATGAACCAGGCACCATTCTAAATGCTTTACTTACTTTTCTATTAATCCTCACAAAAATCCTGTGAGTTAGGTACTGATATCTATTTGACAGATGAGAAAAACTGAAGCACAAGTAAGCATCTGGCCCAACATCTCAAAAGTAGGATGTTGCTTATATTTGAATCCAAGCAATCTTGCTCTAGAGCCTAAATTCTTAACTATTATACTTGATTGTCATGACCTCAAATTCCTTGGGTCTAAAGAGAGAAGACAGGTAAAATGCACAATGATACAAGGAAGTATAGGAAAAATTGGATAGTGATTTACAGAAGAATGAAGCAATATCCACATCTCACACTATATAAAGAAACAAATTCAATGTGGATTAAAGACCTTAATGTATAACCTAGAACTATGAGGATCATTAGTGAAAAACTGGGGACAAACTTAGGGGCTCTAACACATAGCATAAATATACTATCAAACATTACTAAAAACACATCAACAACAGAAGATTAAATAGATGACTGGGACCTCCTAAAAATTAGACACTTATATGCCTGTAAAGATTCGCCAAAAGATTAAAAAGAGAGCCAATAGATTGGGAAAAAATTTTTGCAACCTCATGTCAGACAAGGGACTAATCATTACAATTTATAGAAAACTATAGCACCTCTACAAGAAAAAGATAAACCAATTTAAATATGGGCAGAGGACATGAACAGTCACCTCACCAAAGAAGATATTCAAAATGCCACTAAACAGGAAGAAATGTTCACAATCATTAGCTATTTTTGTTAAGTGCCGTTGAATTGGTTCTGACCCATAGCAACCCTATATAGGGTTTCCGAGGAGCAGCTGATGAGATTGAACCACCAACCTTGCAGTTCAAACAGCTTTGCAGTCTGACGCATTAACCAGCGCCACACCAGGACTCCCATTAGCCATTTGTTGTTGTTGAGTGCCCTGGAGTCGATTCTGACCCAGAGTGACCCTGTATAGGGTTTCCAAGGAGCAGTTTGAACCACCAACCTTGCAGTTTAAATGACTTTGCAGTCTGATGCATTAGCCCACAGAGAGATGCAAATTAAAACAACAGTGAGATATCTTCTCACACCTGCATTAGTAGCAAAATTCAAAAAAACCCAGAAAACAACAAATGCTGGTAAGGGTTTGGAGAGACTAGGACATTCCCACATTGCTGATGGGACTGTAAAATGGTCCAACCACTGTGAAAAATGGTGTGGTGCTTCCTCAGAAAGTTGGAAATAGAATTACCATATAACCCAGCCATCCTTCTACTTGGTATATGTTATTGTTGTTGTTGTTAAGTGCCATCAAGTTGGTTCTGACCCATAGCGACCCTGTACTGGGTTTCCGAGGCTATAAATCTTTACGGGAGCAGACCGCCTCATCTTTCTCCCGCAGAGCGGCTGGTAGTTTCAAACTGCTTGCCTTAAGGTTCGCAGCCCGATTCGTAACCCGATTCGTAACCACTACGCTACCAGAGCTCCCTAGAATCTCTCTATTTGGTATATATCCACAAGAAATAAGAGCCAGGACACTAGTAGATACACACACACACATGTTCACAGCAGCACTATTCACAATAGCAAAAAGATGGAGACAGCCTAAATGCCCATCAATGGAAGCAAAGATCAACAAACTTTGGTCCATAAACACAATGAAATGCTATGCAATGTTGAAAAATCACCATGAATCTGTGAAACACTTCAAAACATGTAAGAGCCTGAAGGACATTCTGCTGAGTGAATTGTCAAACACAAAAGGACAAAATTGTAAGAGACCAATTAGAATCTAATGAAAACATGAGATTTGTGGAGTCTGTACATCTGCAGGAAAGATAGCACCTATAATTATTAAGTCAAGGAAGCATTTATTTTTTCTATGTCCAATCAAGTAATTGGCATGTCTACATATTTTTCAGACTTATTTGTGGACTAGGCTAAAGTACTTTCCCCACATGTCTGTGGGTCTTGTACAAAGCAGGGACTTTGACTACATGTATATGTTAAAGTAGGAAAGTTGTTTGATCTTACTGCAGATCCAGCTGGGATCCATGTACCCTGTTCCCATCTCTCTCCAAAGCAGCTGTCTCACACATTCTCCACTCTTTGGGAATCTTTAATACACCCACACATGTCGCTACTTTGCCCACTGGTTAACTACTTCAACTTCTCACCACTATTCCCAGAGTCTGGCTTCACCCTTTGCACATCCCATCCTCTTTCTCTGTGATTACAGTAGAAGTGTCACTTCTCTCTGCCTGCACTTTGGATCCCAAACCTTCCCACTTTCTCTGAAACCTTTCTCTATTAATTGTTCCTTCTCTCTTCATTCTCCACCAATCTCTCTCCCCTGCTAAATCTTTAAACTATCCATATTTTAAAATGCTTAAATGTGTCTTTTAATATGCTTGAAAATGCTTAACAACAACAAATCCCTCCCATAGACCTGCCCTTTCTTTCTTTCCCCCTTCTCAACCATACTTCTTAAGGAGTTGTATACATTTGAGGTTACTGCTTCCTTACCTCCCACTCATTCCTCAGGCCACCACAGCCCAATTTATGCCACCAATACTTCCCTCAATTTGCTATTACCAAAGACACCATTGATCTCGTCATTGCAAAACCTTGGTGATGCTGTTCACACCATTAATTTCTCCATCTTTTGTTGTGCTAGTAGCAGGCTGTTTTGACCACTGTTGCTGGGTAGTAAATTTTGATATCAGGGAGTGAGAAGCCTCCAACTTTGTTCTTCTTCTTAAGCAATGCTTTGCATAGCCAAGGTCTCTTTCCTTTCCATATAAAGTTGGTGGTGGTGGTTATGTGCTGTGGAGTCGGTTTTGACTCGTAGCAACCCTGTACAGGGTTTCCAAGGCTGTAAATCTTTACAGGAGCAGAAAGCCTCATGTTTCTCCTGCGGAACCGCTGGTAGTTTCAAACTGCTTACCTTGTGGTTTGCAGCCTGATTCGTAACCACTGTGCTACCAGAGATAGTGATCATTTATTCAATCTCTTTAAAGAATGATGTTGGAATCTGGATTGAGATTGCATTGTATCTATAGATTGGTTTGGGTAGTGTTGACATTTTCAGTGTTAAGTCTTCCTATCCACAAGCATGATATGTTCTTCCATTTTAGTAAATCTCTTGTGGTTTCTTGTAGCGTTTTGTACAGGTCTTTTGTATAGGTCTTTTGTTTCTCTGGTTAGATTTATTCCTAAATATTTAATCTTTTGGGTGGTGATTGTAAATAATACTGTTTTCCCAATCTCCTTTTCAGAGCTCTCTTTTTTAGTGTATAGGAATCCAACTGATATTTGTAAACTGATCATGTATCCTGCCAATTTGATGAATCTTTCAATGTATTCCAATAATTTTCTTGTTTATTCTTTGGGATTTTCTATGTATAGAATCATATCATCTGCAAATAGAGAGAATTTTACTTCCTCTGTACCAATTTGAATGCCTTTAATTTCCCTTTCTTGCTTTATAGATCTGGCTAATACTTCTAACACCAGGTTGAATAGGAGTGGTGATAAAAGACATCCTTGTCTGGTTCCTGTTCACAAAGTGAATGCTTTCAATTTCTCAAGAGTAATGTTGGCTATTAGATTTGTATATATGCTCTTAATAATGTTGAGTGTTTTTATTGGGAATGGCTATTGGATTTTGTCAAATCTTTTCTACATGAATTGATAAGATCATGTGGCTCTTTTCCTTTGTTTTATTTATATGATGCATTATGTTGCTTGCTTTTCTAATACTGAACCATCCTTTCATCCCTAGAATGAATTCCACTTGATCATGATGCATTATTTTTATGATATTATTGAATTCTCTTGGCTAGGATTTTGTTAAGAATTTTTGCATCTGTGTTCATGAGGGTGTTGGTCTATAGTTTTCGTTTTCAATGATATCTTTCCTGGTTTGGGTACAAGGGTTTATACTTGCTTCATAAAATGTATTCAGGAGTTTTCCGTCATCCTTCTATGTTCTGGAGTAGTTGGGGTAAAAGTGGTATCAGCACTTCTCTGAAAGTTTGGTAAAATTCACCAGTAAAGCTCCCAGGGCCTGGATTTCTTTGTTGTTAGGAGATTTAAATTACCTGATCAATTGCCTCTTTTGTTATAGTTTTCTTTTGTTCAAGTTTTCAACTTGTTAAGGCAAGTTGTGTTTTTCTAAAGATGTATCCATTTCTTCTAGATTTTCAAATTTATTGGAGTATAACTCTTCATAGTTTTCTGCTATTATCCTTTTTAATTGCATTGGTTTTGTTGTAATGTCACCCATATCCTTTATTATACATGTTATTTATATCTTTTCTTTTGTTAAATTTGCGATTTCTTTTCTTTCAGAGTTTTGTATATGTCTCCCCATTGTCTTCTTGCTTGCATGATTTCTACTGAGAAATCAGAGCTTAATCTTA
>NW_006408618.1:9941966-9944550 GCF_000296735.1 Chrysochloris asiatica
TTTTGCTTGATTATTCCTACATTGCTTTCCTGATTCTTCCTTGTTTTCCTCTACCTTTCTATTAATCCTTTGTCTATACTTAAATATCAGTCTCTTGAATTCTTTCTCAGGTAGTTCCAAAGCATTTTTCCACCTCAAAAATGTTTTCTAGCTCTGCCTCTTGGTCACTGAGCCATTCTGTCTTGGTTTTTTTTTCATGTGAACAGAAATTGTTTGCTGTTTCTAAGACATTGTGATATTGCTGTATTTGTAGTAAGTAGATGATTGTTGATGTTTTCTTAGGCACTCAACAACTGCCTCCTGGTGAGCATAGTCAGGAGAAGAGTTTGTCCACCATTCTCTGTTTGTTGTTTGTGCAGTTCAATTTAGGATGGATTTGGCTGATGTTGGTTGCTGATGTTGATCCAGTGTATAGCAGCTGGCATTGGCTCTTGCCCAATGGGTGAGGTTGTAGAGGGTCAAGTTGTGCCTAGGCTGCATGACTGCAGTTGCTATCTCCTGTCAGATGAGGCAAGAAGAGAAAACACACTCAAGAGAGACAGAAAACAAACACAAACCAACAAACAACAGTGAAAAAAGATACTAGTAAAAAGAAAAAGAGAAAAAATAGGCAACAGGTAACAAAAAATACAAAAACCAAAGAAAGGAGGAAGAGGAAAATAAAATAATAAAAAAGATATTAAAAAAAACCTAAGCACAATTATGGAAAGGCATGAGTAAAAGGGAAAGAGACCAAAGAGTAGTAACAACGAAAACAACAAAAAGTTACATAAAGTGGGACACTGTGGGTTAATGCGCTAGCCTGCAAAGTTGGTTGGAACCACAAGGTCAGTGGTTCAAGCTCACCAATTGTTCCTTGGAAACCCTATACAAGGTCATTATGGGTCAGAACCGACTCTAAGACACTTAACCACAACAAAGAAGAAGAAGCAGCAGTTGAGAAAGAGTAGCAGAAAAAAAAAGAAGACATGAAACGGGAGACAGGAGAGAAAGCAAGAAAAGCAAATGCAAGAGACAAACAATAAAGAAAATGATGAAAAGAAGAAGCCAAACCCAAACAGCATAGAATCCTGGGGTCCCCTGCCAGTCAGAGACTTCACATCATGGGTGGACAATGGATGAGACAGTAACACCCCACTAGATGGTGTCTGTTTAGGGCTAGGTGTTATCTGTGCTGGGCACTGAATCCCGAAGTAGTTCATGCAGATCCCAAAGCAACTGGGATATAAAGGTATTCCCTTCCCAGAGGGAAGCCAAGAGTGAGAGGTCCCTCTTGGCTGACCAGAACCAGCTCTGCGGTTCTGGAATAGGCAACACCTGATTCCAGGTGGCTGGGTTGGTGCTGCTAGCTCCCCATATACTTTGATATGACTTCGAACTTCGACAGCCAGGAAAATCGGAGCTTCCCTGGGAGTATATGCAGATGGGGACCAGCCACACTTCTAGTCACCAGGATAATGTGGGGTGCAAAAAGAAAAGAAATGAAAAAAAAAATGCCCCTTTCTGTTCACCAATAAGCTATGTGCCTCTACGCCACCTTCTGCCCTCTTGCCTTCAAAGTCACCCGAGAAAGTTCAAGATGACCACACTGTGGCTGGCTTGGTTATAGGCACAGATCAGCAGGTCTTTTCTGTGATTTTTTTTTTTTTCTCTCCCACACATCTGTTCAGCTGTTTCTCTTAGTGAGGGCTAGCTAGCCAATGGCTGGCCAGGGCCGACTCAGTAGTTCTGGAGCAGCTTCCTCCTACTTTAGTGGGGCCCACAACCAAGTTGCTTACCTCGGAGCAGCTCCCACCTTCCAGTGAGCAGGAACTTTCCTGGGGGTGTATGCAGGTAGGGGCTAAGCTCCCCTCTGATCACCAAGGGAGTGTGGGAACAAGAAAAAATTATATCTTTGTCTCTGTGAGCCACAGGTATGTTTCTTATCTATGAAACTGCTCACAAAAGCTAAAGATGCTGTGCCTGTCTGGTCCCTGGCTCATATCACCAATCTTTCCTTCATTTGCTGTGTCTTCTCAGCAATCTCTGCTGGTAAACATTCAATCCACTTCTCTATCCCTTCATCTGAGGCTCAGAGTTCCAGGACTATAGATTCACAACTATTTCCCTTGGTTATCTGTTATCTTTATTGTAGAGGGCCCATGCAACCTTTCTGCCCAGTCTTCCATCTTGTCAGCTCCACTCCTGTTTATATAGTTTTAATAACCCCAAACTGACTTTTTCCAACACCAATGTCTTATTTATTCAGGGACTACTCATTCTTCTTTTATCTCATATATTTGTTGTTGTTGTTAAGGGTCATCAAGTTGGTACCAACTCATAGTGACCCTCTGTACAACAGAACCAAACACTGCCCAGTCCTGGGCCACCCTCACAATTGTTGCCATGCTTGAGCCCATCGATGCTGCCACTTTGGCAATTCATCTCACTGGGGGTCTTCCTTTTTTCTCTGACCCTCCACTCTACCAAACATGATAGCCTTCTCCAGTGGTCCCTCCTGTCCAAAGTATGAGAAACAAAGTTTTGGCTTTCCTGGCCTCCAAGGAGCACTCTGGCTGGACTTCTTCTAACACAGATCTGTTGG
>NW_006408618.1:9944817-9948139 GCF_000296735.1 Chrysochloris asiatica
GTGAGTGTTGATAGTTGATCCAAGAAGAATGAAGTCCTTGACAACTTCAGTCTTTTCCACCATGGATAAGAATGTTGTTTATTGGTCCAGTGGTGAGGATTTTTGTTTTCTTTACAGTGAGATGCAAGCCATACAGAAGGCTGTGGTCTTTGATCTTCTTCAGTAAATACTTTAAGTCTTCTTTACATTCAGCAAGCAAGGTTGTATCATCTGTATATCGCAGGTTGTTAATGAGTTTTCCTCCAATGCTGATGCCACATTTTTCTTCATAAAACCCATCTTCTTGGATTCTTTGCTCAGCATACAGGTTGAATAAGTACAGTGAAAGAATGCAACCTCTCACACACCTTTCTTAATTTTAAACCATTCAGTGTTCCCATGTTCTCTTTGAACAACTGCCTCTTGGTCCATGTACAGGTTCCTAATAAGCATAATTAAGTGTTCATGAATACTCATACTTCTCAATGTTGTCCATAGTTTGTCATGATCCACACAATCAAAAGTCTTTGCACAGTCAATAAAACACAGGCAAACATCTTTCTGGTATTCTCTGATTTCAGCCAAGATCCATCTGACATCAGCAATGATATCCCTTGTTCCATATCCTCTTCTAAATCCAGCTTGAATCTCTGGAAGTTAGAGAACTTGTATGCTTGCAGCCATTTCTGTATTACCTGTAGTAAAACAGCTACATTAATACCTTCCTTGATGTTATTGAAAAAAGCATGGACTCTGTAAGTTTGAATTCTGCCTGAACACAGTATCTTATCTGTGTGACCGCAAGTAGCTTACTTAGTGCTGCTAAGCTGTTGTTTTCTCATTTGTAGCATGAGATTATAGGGCTATTGTGAGGAATGAATGTGATAAAATATGTAAAACCCTAAACACAGTGCTTATCACAGAGAAGTGTCTCAATAGTTAAATGCCATTTCCCTTTCCAACAGAGTTTAATTGCTCCAGCGATTGTGATCCCAAATCATCTTTATAGTACTTGAAATTTATTATTGTTATTGTTAAGTGTCATAGAGTAGAATTCCAATTCATAGAGACCCTCAGGGTTTCTGAGGGGCAGCTTGTAGGTTTGCAATGAGGAGTCCAGTGCTCATTCTACAGAATTTATTAGCTAATGTTTAAATGCATAGAAGAGTAAACCTTATATCTCTACTGGTTTTGCATCTAATTTATAGTCACTTCAGTCTTCCCTCAATGTATTCCCTAAGGACAGAGGCTATTTCTTATACAGATTCACATTTTTGTTCTCTATAATGCCTAACTAATGGTGCTCACTGCTCTATGTCAAAAAATACAGAAGACTGGAAGAGATCCATACTTGTAACCCTTCCAAAGAAAGGTGACCCAATGGAATGAGGAAATAATCAAATAATATCCTTAACATCACATGCAAGTAAAATTTTGCTGAAAATAATTCAAAAAGGTTGCAGCAGCTCTTCCACAGAGAGCTGTCAGAAGTTCAAGCTGAATTCAGAAGAGGAGGTGGAAAAAGGTATGTCTGTTGTTGGTATCAGAAGAATCTTGGCTGAAGGCAGAGAATACCAGAAAGGCGTTTCATTTGTGCTTTATTTTCTCTGCAAAAACATTCAACTGTGTGGATCATAACAAAATATAGATAACATTGAGAAGAATGGGAATTCCAGAATGCTTCATTGTACCAGAGGTAGTCGTTGGACCAGAACAGAACAAGGGGATACTGAATGATTTAAAATTAGGAAAGGTGTGTGCCAGGGTTGTATCCTTTCACCATACTTATTCAATCTATACGCTGAGCAAATAATCTGAGAAACTGGGTTCTATGAAGAAGAAAGTGGCATCAGGATTGTAGGCAGATTCATTAACAACCTGCCATATGCAAATGACAAATTTGCTTGCTGAAAGCTAAGAGGACTTGAAATACTTACTGACTGAATATCAAAGACTCCAGCCTTCAGTATGGACTTCACCTCAACAAAACAAATATCTTTATAACTAGGCCAATACATAGCATGAAGATAAAAGATGGTTGGTTGGTTGTGTGCCGTGGAGTCATCCTCCAAGGCTATAAATCTTTATGGGAGCAGAAAGCCTCATCTTTCTCCTGCGGAACAGCTGGTAGTTTCGAACTGCTGACCCTGAGGTTCGCAGCACAATTCGTAACCACTATGCTACCAGAGCTCCTTTCAAGATAAAAGATAGAAGTTGTCAAATACTTCATTTTGCATGCATCTACAATCAATGCTCATGGAAGCAGCAGTCAAGAAATTAAATGACAAAAAAAAAAAGAAATTAAATGACATCAGTCTTCCAGTTCAGTACAGAACCTCCAGAGAGCATCTCCTTGTCCTCCGCCTCACCATGACTTCCTACAATTTTCCCCAGTCATCAACCCTAGTGTCCTTTGGGGTCTAGGCAGTGTCTTCTACACACTTAGCATCCCCAGGGGCTCCAGCAGCCAACCATGGAGTGTCTGCGGAATCCCTTGCTTCATGTCCTCATCTTCCTCCGGGAGTTACAGTGGTGACTATGCAGACGTACTGGCCGTGTCTGACTGGCTGCTGGTGGTCAATGTGAGGATCACCATGCAGAACCTCAATGACCTACCTGGGCAAGGTGTGCACCCTGGAGGAAGGCAAAGGCAAGACGGAGGTGAAGATACACGTCTGGTACCAGAAGCAGGGCTCTGGCCCCTCCCGTGACTACACTTCCTACATCAAGACCACAAGGATCTGCAGGCCTGGTTCTTGGTGCCACCATTGAAGACTCCAACATTGTCCTGCAGATCAACAACACGCATCTGGCTGTAGATGACTTCTAGACCAAGTTCAAGACAGAGCAGGCCCTGCGCATGAGTGTGAAGGCTGACATCATTGGCCTGCGCAAGGTGCTGGACAAGCTGACTCTGGCCAGAACTGACTTAGAGATGCAGATTGAAGGCCTGAAAGAGGAGCTGACCTACCTGGAAAAGAACCATGAGGAAGAAATCAGTGCCTTGAAGAGCCAAGTGCTGATGGTCAGGTCGGCATGAAGATAGATTCTGCACCAGGCATCAACCTTACCAAGATCCTCAGTGACATGAGATGCCAACATGAGGCCATGGTGGAGAAGAACCAGAAGGACACTGAAACCTAGTTTATCAACCAGATAATGGATCTGAACCTGGAGGTCGATGACCTAACTGTTACAATAATGCCTAGAAGGAATCCCTGGGTTGTGAAAAAAGTTTCTACTAACCTAAGGAGCTCTAGTAGTGTAGTGGTTATGAGTCGGGCTGCCAACCTCAAGGTCAGCAGTTCGAAACTACCAGCGGTTCCATGGGAGAAAGATGAGG
>NW_006408618.1:9948735-9974461 GCF_000296735.1 Chrysochloris asiatica
GGTGAAGTGAGTGAATTTTAAGAAAGAGGAAATTCATCTTTCCAAGAAGCAAGTCATGTGCACTATATAGATTTTCATATGATACATCATTCACTACTTTTCAAGTGCTTTTTCAAATTCAATTAAATAATATTTCAAACCTTTCAAGAGATAATAGTGATAGAAATAGACAGAGATTCATCTTTCTGAAAAGGTTTAATATTTTATTTCATGACTTAAATAATATGAACACCTAGTCCTAGAAAATTATACCATTAATCATATTAATGATTTAATAAAATGGTTTCCCAGAGTACTTCAGTTCCATTGTTGCTTAAATAGAGAATTATTAGAGAGAATACAGATTTACCTAAGAGGAAATTAATTCATAGTCTCAATTCAACTACTGGGGACAACATACTAGAACACTTAAATCCTTGATGATATGAGTGGAGCCATAAGCCGAAGTTATAAGGTAAGTCAAAAAGTGTTGCTACAAAGGCAGAGAAACCTTTATTAAACAGAAATATTAAAAGACTCAGAATGCTGTTGTTTCCCAACATGTCCTCCATCTAGGTTTATTTACTTCTGAATGTGTTCTTTCTCTCTCTCTCATCCTTTCCTGAAAAACTACACTCTTTGGTTAACACCAGGTCAAAACAGCAGTTTGGGTATATTCAAGGGATTCAAATTGTGTTCCTTTTCAATGGTCTTTGAGTTTGGCCACCAAATATTGAAGTTGTCAAGGGTTTCATTTTACTTGGGTTAATGAACAATGCCCATAGAAACTTTCAAGAAGTCAAGTGGTATGCATTGGACAAGTCTTCTGCAAAAGACTTCTTTAAAATCTTAAAAAGCTCTCATTTTCTCTGTTCTTCAGCATTATCTGTTACTGAAACTGTTCTATTTTTTCAATTTCTAGGATCCAAATGCACTGCCATATCCTCTGAAGAAGGGAAACTCTTGGTGGGAGCACTCGATTTCAATACTCATGAGCAGGTAGTGGAAGAACACTTCAGTAGCTTTGGGCCTATCTCTGTAGTGGTTGTTATCAAGGGCTGGGAGACTCAGTTATTCAGGATTTTGGCTTTAGCACCTTCACCACTCCAGAATCTGCTTCAGATGCCATGGAAGCCATGAATGGAGACTCCCTGAGTAGTTGTGAGATCTGTGTGGATCATGTGGTCAAGTAAGCCTGGGGAACCAATGGATGCACCTTTGGTGCCCATGGGCATGGTCGAAGCTATTCTAGAGGTGGTGGGTACTAGCGCTATAGGAGCCAGGTTTGATCATCTACAAGGAGGGTATGAATATGGACATGGAAGCTACAATGGTAAAGGCCAGGGTGTCTATCACAGCTATTCTGGAAAGAATTACAGAGGCAACTATGACAACTAAAATGAGGTATGCACAAATAATGTAGATGCACTCGGAATGAAAATTATTCTGATCTAGGATCATCCTTCCAGATGGCTGTTTTTATAAAAGATTTTTGGAGCTGTACTGAAACAGCTTTGTTTTAGTACATCAACTTCTATTTTAGACTTGATCTCCCAGGGTCGTCTATGAAAGACCTTTTAGTAAACTCCATATGTTTGTTAAACGTTTTTTCTCCCATTTAAAGACAAATTCTGTGATATTTGTAGAGTCTGAGTATTTTTCCTTTTACCAGATTTTTTTTTTTTTTTTCAGTTTGTGCCCTCAGGATTATTCTGGCCAAAAAACAGGAACAAAAACAAAAAATGACTTTAGCCAGGGCTTTTCTTATTTCTTTTTTCTAAATTAGTAAGTATCTAGAGACACTCTTTAAAGTGTTCAAATTCAAAGGTATCAGTTTGAGGACTAAGATGAGCCTGACTCAAGCCATGGAACTTTCAATAGCCTCATATGCATGTACAGCTGTACAGTAAATAAGGAGAACCATAGAAGAGTTGACACATTTGTGGTGTTGTAGAAGAATATTGAAGCTACCATGGACTGCCAGAAGAACAAACAGATCTGTGTTGATAGAAGTACAGTAAGAATGCTCCTTAGAAGCCAGGATGATAAGACTTAGTCTCTCATACTTTGGACATGTTATCAGGAGGGACCAGTCTGTAAAGAATGATATCATGCCTGTTAAAGTAAAGGGTCAATGAAAACGAGGAAGACCCCCAATGAGAGATGGATAGACATAGTGGCAGCAGTAATTGGCTCAAATGTAACAACAATAGTACAGGACCAGACAGTGTTTCATTCCGTTATGCATAGGGTCATTATGAATCAGAACCAACTCAGGGGCCCTTAACAACATACAACAAAGGGACATTTAACAACAACAAAGACACCTAAAATTTGTGTACATGATGTTTCTCTATCATGGTTAGAAACAATTTTCAAATATACCTACAAGAATTCTGCATCAAAGGGATGGTAAGAGAGAGAGACAGACTTGTGGATAGCCGGCCAGACACAGTGTGGCCATATTATGAACAGCTTTGGCAACAGAAGGTGGCCTGGCAGAGCAGATTCATATAAATAACAGGAAAGGTGCAGCTCCTTCGTTTTACCCATATTTCCTTGTAAACCAGAGGTGTAGCTGGTTCCCACCCTCATCTATCCCCAGCAGTGACCCTGCTCTCTGGGAGTTCAGATTCACATAGTTGGGAGCCATGCCAGTGTGAGGTAGGGGTCTGCTGCACCAATTTGGTATACCAGTTTGATTCCTGGACTCAGGAGGGTTCGACTCCAGACTTACAGAACCCACATTTAACACCAGCCCAACATTTAACCAGTTATCCAGCCTTCAGCTGCCCTGTGGGTCTGTTAGAGACATTGAAACCAGCTCCAACAAGGGCCTCCAGACTGAGTGCCCTGAATATAGATATAACAATGAGACCGATAGGAACTCTATCTAGGGCCAGGAACTCTGCTGTCACCTCCCTCTCACAGCCACCTTGGGAGCCCAACAAGGGCTTGCAGTAGCCCCTGAGAGTTTTCTCCCCTCCAGGTCCAACAACTACACTTCTTGTCATTGGTTTGGTTCTTCCTTTTGTTGTTTCATAGTTTTTGTTTTTTATTTTTTCTCTTCCTTCTTCTCTTTCTATTCCCTTGAATGTTATCCTGTCTCCACTTTTGTTCTTCTTTTATTTCTTCTGCTGTCATTTCCTCCTTTTCTTTTCACCATTTGAACTTTCTTTACTATTCTCTACTTTCTTTTCTTTTCATCATCCCTCTCCCTGGTTTTTGTAAGTGTTTTTTAAAATTTCTTTTATTTTCTCTTATTTTTCTATCTTACAGCTCTGTTTCCCTATTCTTCTTTGTCTTTTTAGTTATTATATTCTTTTTGGGGGGTTGCTGTCTGTTTTTATTTATTTTCTCTTTTCATTGTTGGTTCCTTTGTTGTTTAATCTGTTTTCTTTTCTTGTGTGTGTGTGTGTGTGTGTGTAGGAAGAGGTTTTCTCTTTCCAACCCAACAGGAGATAGCAACCCTGTCCATACAGACCAGCCACAACCATACCCTTTGCAGCTCCACCCACTGGGCAAAATTCAATACTAGCTCTTATTCCACCTGATCAACAATAGACAGCAGCCAACACCAGTCAAATCCACCCTAAGCTAAGTTGCACAAACTGCAAACTAGAATGGTTTACATGCTTCTATTCTCTAACTGGAGACCTGGTATGGCGTTGTGGGTTAATGCGCTGGACTGCACAATTGGTTTGAACTCAAGTTCAGTGGTTCAAGCTCACCAGCTGCTTCTTGAAAACCCTATACAGCATTGCTATGCGTCAGAACTGACTTGACGGCACTTAACAACAACAATAGTCTCTATACCACAAAAGACAGTTGATGAGAACCTAAGAATACATCAACATACAATTATCAATTAAATGCAAATATAACAAACTTACCATGCCAGACAATTTTTTGCTTATACCAAGAAACAAGAATGACCAAGATGCTGAGACATAAAACATTTTGAGAAAGAAATGGAACTAACTGGAAAAGAATTCAAAAGAATAATATTTAGGTACCTTCAAAGGATTGACAGAAAGATCAAGGAAAGCAAGGAGAACACTGAAAAGATTTAGATGAATTCAAGAAAACACTACAAGAAGAATCAAACAAAATAAATGGAAATTTTGTAACAATATAAAAATTGCAATTAGAAATCCAGAAGATTAATATTAAGATTTCAGAAATAGACAATATATTGAAAAGCCAAAGGAGAAAATTCAAAGCAATGAAAACTTGAATTAATGCTCTTGAAGAGAAATCTCTCAGTACTAGTATTCTATAAGAACAATCAGAAAAAATAAAGGAAAAATTCCAAAGAAAGCCTAAAAATTATGTGGGACACCATAAAGAAGAATAACTTACAGGTGATTGGAAATACAGAACAGGAAGAGAATATAAAAGCACAGGGAAAACTATCAAAGAGTTTTTAAAAGAGAATTTCCCTAATATTATGAAAGATAAGAAGATAATTATACAAGAAACTGAACGAACCTCACACAGGATAGATCCCAAAAGTAAATCACCAAGACATATCATAATCAAACTTTCTAAAACCAAAGACAAGGAAAGAATCCTGAGAGCAGCTTGGGAAAAATGAAAAGTTACTTACAAAAGTGAACCAACAAGACAATGCTCTGATTTCTCAGCAGAAACTATGCAAGCAAGAAGGCAATGAGATGATATATACAAAACTCTGAAAGATAAAAATTACCAACAAAAACCATATACCAAACAAAATTTTCCCTTAAATATGACAGTGAGATTATGACATTTCCTAATAAACAGAAATTTAAGGAATTTTTATAAAAAAGACTAAAAGGGTGTTGTTTGTACTAAGAACCAAGAACAACCCATAACAATCTGAAATTACCATACATGACAACACAACCCAGAACTCAATCCAGATATTGTTAAATTAAGGACGTCAAGTAGATATCAAAATTAAACAGACTGTTTTAATAAATTACTGTACAACCTCAAAGAAAATTAATATACCAGTACATCAAGACAAAAAAGAGGAAAATCAGAAAGATTTAGTAAACATTAACACAACAGAAATGAAAATTTAAAGAAAACTAACCATCAAAATGAACTCAGCATAGAAAATTATGTAGGATAAAGAAACCAGCAGCACCACAAAAAAAAGTATACAGCAAAATGACAGCAATCAATTACACTTATGGATAATTACACTGAATGTAAGTGGATAAAACACACCAGTCAAGAGACAGAGCAGAATGGATAAGAAAACAGAATTCTACAATACGTTGTTTACAAGAGACACATCAAAAAGATGGAGACAGCCTCAATGCCCATCAGCAGAAGAATGGTTAAACAAACTTTGGTACATACACATAATAGAATATTATGCATTGTTAAAGAATAAAGATGAATCTGCAAACAGCTCACAATATGGATAAAACTGGAGGACACTATGCTGAGTGAAATTGGTGATGGTGGTTATGCTCCATGGAGTCGGTTACAACTCATAGCGACCCTGTACAGGGTTTCTGAGGCTACAAATCTTTATGGGAGCTGAAAGCCTCATTTTTCTCCCACTGGTAGTTTTGAACTGCTGACCTTGAGGTTAGCAGCCCAACTCGTAACCACTACGCTACCAGAGCTCCTTGAGTGAAATTAGTCAATCACAAAAGGAAAAATACGAGACCACTGTTGTAAAAAGTTAAGAAAAGCATAGCCTAGACTTGTTTGAACATGTCCAAGTCTAACCATAGTGCCTGTCTGACAAACTTAAATTAGTACAATGATGCTAGCTTTAAAGCAGAAGCGGGAGTGCAAACAAAATGTAGTTTTATTTGTCCCTTCAATAGTCAGTTTATGATTGCAAGTACCCCTAACGTTGAAGTGCCTTTACACATTTAAAATCGAAACATGATCTGAAACTAAATGGAGTCTATAGAGCTAAAATGTTATCTGGTTTAAACTTTGGTCGGTAATTTCTGGCATTCATGATGAATGTCTCAATTTTAAAAGACTTTTACGTATCTGTCATAATTGAAATGTATTCATCAAAGCACTGTGTCATCTTAGCTGGACCATGATTCTCAGTAGTTTGGCAAGTATGTAATGATGTATTTTGGCAGTTATGTAATCATCCCCATGATACGATCATTTTGTACGGTAAATATTACTCAGGTCACACCCTGATCCAATGTAAGGGAGGTATGCCTGGGGGGTGGCCTGCATCACTTTTATCTTAAGAGAGAAAAGGTAAGAGAAGTAAGCAGAGAAGGAGGAACCTCAGTACTACCTAAGAAAGAAGAGCTGACAGTGGAACATGTCCTTTGGATCTGGGGTCCCTGCATTGAGAACCTCTTAGATCCAGGGAAAGATTGATGCCAAGACACACAAAGCACTTCAAGGAACACTAGGCCTACAGATGTTGAAAAGAAACCAAGACCTTCTTCCAAAGCCAATAGTGTATTCCCCTAGAACTGGCACCCTGAATTCCGACATCTAGCCTCCTAAACTGTGTGAGAATCAATTTCTGTTTGTTAAAGCCATCTTCTTGGGGTATGTATGTTACAGCCGCTATTGATAACTAAGACAACATTTGATAAAATGGAATTTTACCTGCCTATTGTCTTAGCTAAGGAGCTCTGGTAGCGTAGTGGTTATGAATCGAGCTGCGAACGACAAGGTCAGCAGTTTGAAACTACCAGCTGTTCCATGGTAGAAAGATGATGAGACTTTCTGCTCCCGTAAAGATTTACAGCCTTGGAAACCCTGTACAGGGTTGCTATGAGTCGGAACTGACTCCACAGCACATAACAACAACAATAACATTGTCTTAGCTAGTCAGAAACTAGCTAAAGCCTTAGATTTAAAAAACTCCTGCACATGAACTAAGGTGCATTTTACTCAAGTCATGGTATTTTCAACTCCCTCACAAGTATGCAAAAGCTTGACAATTAAAAAGAAAGAACAAAGAAGAATTGATACATTTGAATAATGATGCAAGTGAGGAATGTTGAATGTACCATGGATTTCCAGAATAATAAAGAATGACTTAGAGGAAGTACAACCAAATGTTCTTTAGAAGCAAGAATGGCAGGACTTGGTCTCACAAATTTTGAACATATCATCATCAGAAGGGATCCATCCCTACAGAAAGACATCATGCTTGATGTCAGAGACAAAGAGAAAGTCCCTGAATGAGGTTTATTGACACCTCATGTGGATGCAATAATGGGTTCAAACATAGCAAGGATTGGGATGATGGTTCAGGACTGGGCAGTTTTTGTTTTGTTTTGTTTTCATCTGTTACACAAAAGGTGGCTGTGAATCAGAGCCAACTTTAAGGCCCCTACCAAAACAACAATAACATTGTTTAATTCATACCTGTATGATGAAGTGTAAAATCGATATCAACTCAACAATCTGATTCTCCTTACCCACATCTGTCTGGAACAATCGCTCGGCAATCTTGCATTGCTGCCTTCAATTTGGATGCACAGTACTGTGGCTCTCTTTTTTAACCCACTTGCTCAGTTCTTCACTGAGCTTTGAGAAAATTTCCCCTGACCTATAGAGAAATGTCTGGTCATGCATAACTCTTGGGAGGAAAGTAGCAGGGACCTCTCTCATAGCAGAGCTCCTGTTTCAGTGTTGAATGGATGTGCCAACTTCTTCAAGAGACTGAGTCAAGATAGGTTCAAGAGCAGAGTCAGATTCTACTAGCATCTCCTTTCTCTTCCTTCAGATCCTGTTGATGACTTGGCTCTATTGTTTTCGTTTCCTCCCTCTCCTACAGTGACTTATTCCTCCAGAGGTTCCCACTGTCTGTCTCTGTAGCCTGGATATTATTGTAGGGGTAGATGAGATGGAGGATGGCATAAAGTTCAGGGAGTGTATGAGGAATTCTGTCTCTCACATCACTTTGCCATAATGTTTTTTTAAGTGAAAACTTTATTGCTTTGTTTTTAGGCTGAGTCAAAATGTGCCCATATCAAAACAGCCACATCAAGGCAGCCACATCAAGATGTTTCTGACATCAAAATGACTAAGCCAGAGTTGTGTGTCAGCAAATTGACAATGACAAAATAGCCTGTATCAAAATGGCCCATATTTTACATTGGTACAGGGCTTGACATCAAGTGAATGCTTTCTTGAATGTCAGTCCTATTTACAGTAAGATAAGATTAAAATGTATTTATTTTCATCAATGCATCTACTTTCTGTTAGGAACTGGACTCACCTACAAGGAACTAGTAACAAAGAGACACCATTCTTTATTTCTAGAGATCAATGCCTTTAGAAAAAAAAAGGAATAAATTAACAAAGATGAACATACTTTTACGATGGAAATTGTGAAACATCAGTACTAATTTTATAGTAATGCCTTTATACTTGGTTATATAACCACAAAAATCTTTTGGAATTAATCTATATGGATTGTTGTTGTTGTTGTTATGTGCTGTGGAGTCGGTTCCGACTCATAGTGATCCTGTACAGGGTTTCCGAGGCTGTAAATCTTTATGGGAGCAGAAAGCCTCATCTTTCTCCCATGGAACAGCTGGGAGTTTCGAACTGCTGACCTTGCGGTTCACAGCCTGATTCGTAACCACTACGCCACCAGAGCTCCTTGACGAATTTATGCCAATATGGAGGCAGCCTGAAGCCACTTGTTCAGTATCTACCACTATGTGTTCCATCACAACCCTGGAAAAGTCACAGTAAATGCTAATTCCCTAATTGACTGCTTCTGCAGACACTCAATTAGGTTGCAAAACTTCTCTGGAAGGTTTGATGTTAGAAAACTTTCATGATATGTATATTCAGGTCAAGAAAGCTTCTTAGAGATTGATCAGAGTCTTGTAGAAGGTATGAAAATACAGTGGACAAGGCTCTGCCCCAACTTAATTGTGGTCTACTTTTTCCTTAATTTCTGAGGTACCACATTGTTGACTTTCATTCTGCTTTACTGGCTGCTCCTTCTCAGTCTTGTTATGTCTCCTTTTCTCTTATATGACCTCTGAATGTTGGAATATCTCAGTACTTAGTCCTGGGTGCTCGCTCATTCAGTTCTGTGGCTTTAAATAGCATCTGTGTGCTGATTACTCCAAATATATATATCTATCTCTAACCTCTCCCAGAACGCCACATTAATATATCTAATATCTTCACTTGAATTTCAAAGTCATGTCAGTTTTGTAGATCCAAAATGAAACACTAGATTCCCATCTAAATTTGATTTTCTAGACTTCATCTTGGTGTCAAAGGAACTATGTAGTATACTTGTTCATTCCACAAAATGGGCATTATCCTTTATATTAAAAAAAATCTCACTCAATACATACATACATACATATATATAATATTCCATCAGAAAATGTCACAATAGTTCTAGCTCCAAAATATATCTTGACTATATCTTCTTCCTTCTCTTTCCATTGCCACAACCCTAATCCAAGCCACCATTATTTCTTACAGGGCGATTGCAATGGCCTCTTAATTGGTCTCCTTATTTCTGTGCATGACTGGCTCCTTCTTATTACTTATAGGTATAATACTTCTTATTACTGATACTCTACAATAGATATCAGATAACAGGTCACTGCTCAAAGGAGACTTTCCAAATGACCCCATCTGAAGTAGTCCCCTCTCCCCACATTTGTTCTCCATCAACTCATCCTGTTAGTTATTTCACAGACTGGATCATAATGCATATTTTTTTTTTTACTTTCTTCCTATTGCCTGTGTTTTCCACTAGAACACATGCTCCATGAGAAGAGGGAGTTCAACTCTTTGCTTCACTCTGTGGCCCTGGTTTATCACAGTTCCTGGCCTACAATAGGCACTTTGCAAATATTTGCTGAGAAGAATGACTTCCAGAACTTTAAAACCATCCAGATAGGATGGTTTGCTATTGTTTAGAAACATCCCATCCAGATAGGCTACATATACATGTATCAAATCTGAATGTTGTTTATATGTTTCTGTTGTTAAGTGACATCAAGTTGATTCTGACCCATAGTGACCCTGTATAGAGTTTTCAAGGAGTGGCTGATGAGCTTGAACCTCTGACCTTGTGGTTCAAACCGACTTTGCAGTTCAGTACATTTACCCACAGTGCCACACCGGGACTCCAGACATTAAATTAAGATGATTTTGAGGCCCAGTTCTATTTGAATTATCCCAACCACACCAAAATGGTGACAACACATGATGTATTCATTTTCTAGCATTGCTATGACAAAAGACTAAAAACTGTGGTTTAAAACAACAGAAATTTACTGAATCACATGCTAGACAACCAATTTCAAGCTATCTAAAGGGAATGCTCTGGTAGCGTAGTGGTTACAAATCAGGCTGCGAACCGGAAGGTCAGCAGTTCGAAACTACCAGCTGCTCCGCGGGAGAAAGATGAGGCGATCTGCTCCCGTAAAGATTTACAGCCTCGGAAACCCTATTCAGGGTCGCTATGGGTCGGAACCGACTCGATGGCACTTAACAACAACAAAGGACCTTACTTTTTCTGAACCCTCTAGTGGATGATCCCTCCTTGTTTCTTCCAGTTTCTGATAGCCTGAGTTGTTCATTGGCTTCTTCCACTTGGTTCCAGTGCCAAATAACTCTAAACTCTGCCTCCATTAGAACATGACATTTATTCCTCTGTGTCTTTTGTGTATAGGTTTTCTTTTACAATGACACCATTAATACTGAATTAGGGCCCTCCCTATTCTATTATTTCATATTAACTCAAGACACCTTCAATGACCCTATTTCCAAATAAGGTTATGTTTTCTCATTTGGTTAGGAATTCAACATATCTTTTTTTTAAGTGTTTACTGTGAATTATGTCATAGTTTACATGAGAGAACATTAGTTTTACCTTCATCCTATCGTATTTCATTTCATTGCAATGATCACAATGCCCTCCATGCATCATCAAACAACCAAAGTGTACACCCTGCAAGCCTGTCCCCCGACCGACCATCAGCACATAGACCCTCCCTGAGTCCAGAGTCCCCAGCTGCTCCATCTCTCCATGTCATCGTCTCTGCCTTCATCTACAGCATCACTGTTTCTCTGGATAGGGTCCCGCACTCCGCTCTTCTCCCTTTATGGTGCAGGATCCTCCGCTCCTGGACTGCAAGCTCAGCCACTCCTTTGTTTTGTTACAAAATGTCTACCTTTACATTTGAAACATTCACAATCAGTCCTCATAGCAATTATTCACTATTGAACCACAAGAGTCTTATCCCCATCTCCTTTTACCAGCCCTGTCTAGACAGCTTGGAACCACTCAGTGGATTCCCCCACACCCTCTGAAACTAGGCTCCCTCTTGAAAACTTGTAAGCCAGTCACTTTGTGCCTTTGTAGCACTCCATTTTGGGTAGCCAATGTCTAAGTTGCCCATCCCTGTCAACCCTGTGTACAGAGGAGGTGGGAATAATCCCTGCTGTAAAGACTAGTTCCCTCTTTTAAACTACTACATCCATAAGCATAGGTCAAGTTCATCAAATTCTAGTGGATTATACTTTTTCCCCTCTTCTTTCTTCCTCTAGTTGAGTTCTGATCATCCAGCCATCAAAACTAAGTCAAATTGGTACTATCTGTAAGTATGGGCATTCTTGTGCATCTCCCCTCACTTCATATCAGCTTGGACACTTCACTTTCTTTGCTCTACTCCTCTGTGGCTATGTCCCTGTCCCTGGGATCAGGAGTTCCCAGGTCTCGCTATACTGCTGCCCAACTAGGTCTCAATCCAGATTGACAGGATCAACATATCTTTTTTGAGAATGCAATTCAGTCCATAACAATCAGTATCACATGGGTTAGGTATCTATCATTGTTCTTGTACATAAGACTAAGACAAAAGATTTAATTGAGAAGAAATAATCATACAGGTTAGAATAATGTCAAATTTATTCAATAGTTACCAAGGAGCTCTGGTAGCATAGTGGTTACAAATTGGGTTGCTAACTGCAAGGTCAGCAGTTCAAAACTACCGCTGTTCCACGGGAGAAAGATGAGGCGTTCTGCTCCCGTAAGATTTACAGCTTCGGAAACCCTGTACAAGGTCGCTATGAGTTGGAAACAGCTCCACGGCACACCACCACCACACCATACACATAGCTTAAAATGCATTGAGAGACTATGGTCATTGTTGTTAATTACCATCAAGTTAGTTTCCAACTCATAGTGACTCTGAGGAGCTGCTGGTGAGTTTGAACCACTGACCTTGTGGTTCAACTGGTCTTTCAGTCCAGAGTTTATCCTTTAGTGCCACACCAGGACTCCAGTGAAATAATACAAAAGTATTATTTTGCAAACTGGCATAAAAATTCTTTTCAAGTAAAGAATTGTTTTTGTTTAGAATATCTTGAGAGATGCCTGGGAGTAAAAGGTGAGAGTCTCCATGGGTTGGAAAGAAATAACAAACAGATCACAAAACCATTTGCATAAGAAATTATTGGAAGAAATGAAAGGAGAAAGGAGGGAAGTGAAGAGAAAGAATGGGAAAGAAGAGTAGGTTGAACAAATTATCAGGAGGCTTACACTTGTGCTGGTGGAAATAGAACCAGGCAGTCCAATTTTCAGTTTTAAGTTGACTGCTGAAGAGTGCTATGCTATAGGCCCCCTACATGGCAAACTGTATCTTTGAATCTTCAGGGAAAGCTCACACACAGCTGCCTTTTCTGAATTTGGGTGGGAAATCAAGGAGGAGGGGCTGTAACCTACCCTTGGGTCAGTGCCAAACGAAGATAAAGGAAACAGCTGCAAGATGAAGAGTGAAGAATGGGAATTCAGCAAGAGCCAGAAATCAAACCCTGAAGCAGCAACCAATAGAACAGGGAGCCCCAGAGAATTGCAATGAGTTCAGGGAGAACATTGAATTTCCCAAAGGACACGGGATGGGGTTTCCAGCTGAGTTTTTGTAAATCTCAAGGTGATATCTGACTTCTCAAATAATGATAGTATAATCCTGCTGATGAGTATTAATCACAACTAACCACAGTAATAGTGGAAATCCCAGTTAGTGATGATAGTAAGCAGTATACATTTCAGTCTGGATCTTCTCCTTTCATCATCCTATCCTGCTTGACTTGCTTCTGTTTTCCCCCCTGGTCTCATACACCACCCTACTCCATGGCATTTACACTGATAGGTCACATTTTAAAATTATTATAGCTTTTTGTGGTTGTTGTTTATACCGCTGAGTTGATTCCGACCCATAGCAACACTGCATAGGGTTTCCAAGGAGCAGCTGGTGAGCTTGATCTGCCGACCTTGCAGTTCAAATATCTTTGCAATCTGGCATATTAACCCACAGCGCCACACCAGGACTCCACTATAGCCTGTTGTCGTTGTTAAATGCCATCGAGCTGGTTCCGACCCATAGTGACCCTGCATAGGATTTCCAAGGAGCAGCTGATGAGCTTGAACCACTGACCTTGTGGTTCAAATGATTTTGCAATCCGGCACATTAACCCACAGCACCACACTATAGGACTCCATTATAGCCTGTTGTTGTTAAGTGCCATCGAGTAGGTTCCGATCCATAACGACCCTGTATAGGTTTTCCAAGGAACTGGTGAGCTTGAACTACCGACCTTGCAGTTCAAACAGCTTTGCTGTCTGACGCATTAACCCACAGTGTCACACCACAACTCCTGTAGCCTGTTAGAGCAATACAAATTAAATCTATGAAGTCTAGTGAAATTTAAATTTTAAACAGCAATGCAAAATACAAAACCTGAAAGTTTTGTGCAAAAAAAAAAAAAAGCATATTTAATTGAATTAAATCATTTATTCATTGAACTCAAAAAATACTTATATTTGCTCTGGAAATATAAATAAGAATTAAATCCAATTGCTACTCTTGGTGTACTCACAGTCCATTGGGGAATGCATAAACAAATAATTACAATACAATGTAGTAAATTAAAAATATAGCAATCAGCATAAACATTTATTGGATCACTGAAGAGAGACATTCAGCAAAACCCTCAGAAGAGGCGAGAGTTAGGGATGACATTTTGAGTGAACTCATAGCTGTGTTGGATCTTAAAAGGATGTGAAGAGTTAGCAAGATTCTGATGGAGAGGGAAATCGGATTGGGGTTAAGGATAGGAGCAGAGTAACTTCTAGGCAGATGGGGCAACATAGCAAAGGCATGGAAGAGAGAAAGTCGCATATTCTTTATAGGGAACTACAAGGAGTTTGCATCTGCTGGAGACGAGAGTAAGATACTAGATGAGGCTAGAGATAAAGAAAGGTAATGGTGGTTCTGAACATCACGTTAAAGAGTATAGACTATCCTGTCTGCAATGGAAAAAAATCACTGCAAGATTTCAAAGCAAGGAAATGACGTGGTGAGAATACAGTTTTAAAGTGATTACTTTGGTGACTGTAAAGAGAGTAGTTGGAAGGGGTTATACTTGCAGCTGGGGTTACACATGTATTTGAAGCAGACAAAACAAATGAGACCTATCAGCAAATTGTTGATCTGGTCCAGGTAAAAGATGCAACTAACCCTATTTGAGTATAAATAGTGAAGATGGAAAGATAGGAACAAATTCAAGCAATGTTTAGGAAGTTAAACCATAAGACATGATAACTGATTGGATTTGAGAAATGAAAGACTGAATGACTCTCATGAATGACAATTATGGATTCCAGAGTCATGAACGCAGACAATGATTACAGGAGGAATAACTAGTTTAGTGGAGAAAATGACGAGTTCAGTTATAAACACAGAAAGTCCCAGGTACCTTTGGGACAGCCAGAATGAGCTAGAATAAGTTAAGCTTGGGGCAGAGATTTGGAATTAATTTCCATATAAGTGGTAGGTGAAATATGGAGGGTGCATCAGATCAGAATAAGAAGAACAAGGAATATTTGTGGGGAGAAAGAAACCTACAAGACAGAGAAAGAATGATCAGAGATACAGGATAGCATGAGAAAAATGTGTATCATTAAAATAAACAGTATATTTTAAGTAGAAAGTGATCAACTGTTCTAAATATAATAGAAATATTGTAATACATGATTTAGGGGGAAATATGTCAATTGCCAGATCATTGAGAATCATTTTTACAGAATAGTAATGGATTATTAAAGAGTACGAAGGCAACTCTCTTTAATAGGCTATTAAAGCGTGGTATTCAAATCAGACAAAGGTAATACTGGACAGGAAAATTATTAACCAGTCTCACTTAAGAGTATGTTGCCGTTGTTAAGTGCCATCAAGTTGTTTCTGACTCATGTTGTTGTTGTTAAGTGCTATAGAGTTAGTTCCAGCTCATAGCAATACTATAAAGGGATTTTGAGGAGCTGCTAGTCGGTTTGCACTGTCGAACTTGCAGTTAGCAGTCCAGTGCTTATCCTACAGTGTCACACCATGATACTTTATTTTTGCTGTTAAGTGCCGTCAAGTCAGTTCTGACTTATAGCCAAACTGTATAGGATTGTATGTCTGAGGCTGTAAATCTTTGCAAGAGAAAAAAGTCTCATCTTTTCCCCACATGGTAGGCTGGTGAGCTTGAACTGCGGACCTTGTGGTTTACAGTCCAGTACTTATCCTACAAAGCCACTGTGCTCCTCACTTTACTTTTAGAACTGTATTAATAAATTCACTATTGTATCTAATTAGGGGAGGACACTAATTGATGACGTCAATAAATACAGAAAAACATGTAATAAAATGTAATATCAATTTCATGATTTAAAAAATATCCTTCACATAAAACTATAAAAAGATTAGAGTATCCTTAAACTGATACCAAAAGCCTCCAGCAAACATCATATTTAATGGTGAAATATTGGAGACATTCCTTTTAAAGTCAGGAGCAAGACATGGATGCCTATTATTGTATCTGTTCCACATTGCCTTAGGGGTCCTAGCCAATGAAATAAGATAAGAGGAAAAAAGGATAGGAATTGCAAAGAAACAAAATAGTCATTATTAGCAAGACAATCTTTTGACATGTTATCAATACTATTAGAGACTGACATTCAAAAATCAATAGCATGTTTTTATATTAGCTATAACTAGTTACAGAGTCCTAGTGTGGTGCTGTGGGTTATGAGCCAGACTGCAAAGCCGTTTGTTTGAACTGCAAGGTCGGCGGTTCAATCTCACCAGCTGCTCCTTGGAAACCCTATACAGGGTCACTATGGGTCGGAACCGATTCGACATGAGAGCTCTGGTAGCTTAGTGGTTACGAATCGGTCTGCGAACCGCAAGGTCAGCAGTTCAAAACTACCAGCTGCTCCGTGAGAGAAAGATGAGGCGTCTGCTCCCGTAAAGATTAACAGCCTCGGAAACCCTGTTCAGGGTCACTGTGGGTCGGAACCGACTCCACGGCACATAACAACAACAACATGGGTCGGAACCGATTCGACAGCACTTAACAACAAATAACTAGTTAGCAAATATACTAGACTGCCAGAAGACCAAACAAATCTTGGAAGAAGTACAGCCAGAATGTTCCTTAGGCCAAAAGATGGCAAGACTTCGTTTCACATATTTGGACACATTAGTAAGAGGAACTAGTTCCTGGAGAAGGGAATCATACTTGGTAAAGTAGAGTCAGGGAAAAAGAGGAAACCCCTAATGAAATGGATTAACATAGTGGTTGCAACAATGTGATCAAACAGAAGAAAGATTGTGAGGATGGTACAGGACCAATCAGTGTTTTGTTCTGTTGTATATAGGGTGTGCTGTATATATAACATAATGGAGTGCTGTAGGATAAGCTCTCAAATGCAAGGGCGGTTTGTACTGCAAAGTTGGAGGTTCAAACTCACCAGCCACTCCTCAGAAGCCCTATACAAGGTGGCTATGGGTCAGAACCAGTATGTTGTTACAATAAACTGTAACAACAATTAGAAAATAAAATAAAAACAATTATAATACCTAAACAATAGTAACAAAAGCAATAGTTTGCCCAAAAATCTATAAAAAATGACTAAGATCTACATTTAAAAATTAATAAAACTTTGGATAATGCACTAGACCACAAGGTCAGTTTGAACTACAAGGTTGTCAGAGCTCCTTTAAAAATTAATAAAACTTTGGATAATGCACTAGACCACAAGGTCAGTTTGAGCTATAAGGTTGGCAGCTCAAATTCGCCAGTCGTTCCTTGGAAACCCTACAGAGGGTCACCATGAGTCAGAACTGACTCGAAGGCATTTCACAACAACAACATTGATGGATAAAATAGAATCTAACTAGATAGAACACCAAGTTAATGAAGGGAAAAGTCAAAATTATAAAGATAGCAATTCAAGTACTACGTAAATTTAACATATTAAAATCAGAATCAAAACAGGATGTTTTATGTAATTTGATCAGTTGAGTTAAAGTAGACTATGGAAGAGTTCAGGACCAAAAACAGGCAAAGGAATTTTGAGAAGGAAAAAAAAAAATAGGAGAAGTTAACACGTTATGGTGTTGAAGCAAACAGGTAACTAGATAATGGAAGAGGAGAGAGACAAGAAACAAAACAACATGTATGAGAACCTGTCATCAAGTAGATGACAGAAGTAAGAGTGGTGGAATGCTGGATTACTCCACAAAGGATGCCGGGTCATTCGGCTATCTATGGGGGGTGGGATTTAGATCTATACTTCACACCGTATGCATAAACAAATATCAGGAGAATGAAAGACTTCAATGTGCTAGGCAAAATAATAAGGCTTTCAGAAGATAATAGAGAAAAATATATTTATGATTTTTTTTTTGGTAGGAAAAACTCAAACTCAACCATAAGCAAAAAAGTATGATATATTAAAATGAAAATTTCTGTGTGATAAATGATTCCAAAATAATGTTAAAAGACAAAAAAAAAAAAAAAAACCCAGGGTGAAAAAGATATTTGCAATTCAAGTAAAGATTAGGATAAAGATTCTATGGAGAGAGAACTTTTATAAATCAATATGAAAAGACAAAAAATCAATAGAAAAAAAATCATGAAAGAAGTTAAACAGGCAATTCAAGTAAGTGAAATCTGAATTGCCAATAACATATAAAAAGATGCTTAACCTTTCTAGTAAATAAGGGAATACAAGATTTTTAATTAGATAGCTTTTTGATATCTACAGGAATGGCAAAATTAAGTAGGTTAATAATGCTACATTTTGGAAATGTGTGAATATGTGAAACATTCATACTCTGGTTCTGGTGTCACTATTTTGAAGAGCAATTTGCCAGTATTCTGTAAGGTTACCATTACTGAACATTTTGATTAAAAATTCTATAGAAGAATCCTGATTTAAAAAAACAAGAGAGTGGGGAGGGGAGGAAATACAGAATAGAATGTCATAATCTCAAGGAATCCAGATTCTCTGGAGCCATGGAGACCAGATAAACCCCTTAAACTATTTCCCTAAAATAATCTTTAAACCGTAAACCAAAAAATTTCCCCTAAGATCTTCTTAAAACCAAATAATAGTTGAGCTTAACGGATGAAGAACATCTGCCTTAAGCATTGTGTGCTTTTAAGATTTATCTATATGGCATCAAACTGACAACAGCAACTCAAAAGATTATATGGGAAATTTAGCAGGTAGTGAATTTATGTTAACAGGGAGGAACAACTCAGAAAGGAGAGTGAGGATGATTATACAACTCAAAGAATGTAGTCAGTGTCACTGAGTTGTACATGAAGAACTTGGTGATTTGGTGTGAGTTTGGAGGTGTACATTCTCAATCAGCTTACTCTTTGCTGTTGAGTCAATCCCAATGCAGAGATCCATAGTCAGAACAGAACCTCCTCATAGTTTCCTAAGATGTGATCATTATGGAAGCAGATTGCCACATCTTTTTTCCAGAGAATGACTGGTGGGTTTAAACTTCTGATCTTTTGGTTAGCAACTGAGTTTTTAATGGCTATTTTGTCAGGCCTCCTTATATCATCAACAAGAAAAAGAAAATAAATTTGGGAAAAAAAGAAAGTGTATACGCTAACGCATGTTGTTATATGCCAATCAAGTCTATTACAACTCATAGAGAATCCTATAAAAGGTTTTCGAGGCGCTACCAGTAGGTTTGAACCACTGACTTTCCCATTAGCAGTCCACTGTTTATCCTACAGCACCACACCCAGATTCTTATACTAATGCATAGTTACTACATTTCTGAACCTATAGCATTGGACCACAAGGTTGCTTTGAACCACAAGGTCAGTAGTTGTAACCCACCAGCCACTCCTCAGAAACCATATAGAGGGTTGCTATGAGTCAGAACTGACTCAAGGGCACTTAACAACAACAAATAACTAGAGAAGCTCATATACATATGTACAAGAATTCTTTCTTTAAAGATGGCCAATGTTTCAATATAAGGAATAGTAAAAAACATGAACATAACTACCAATTGTGGAATATATAAATTAATGGTGGTTGTAAAACTTCAAGTCAGTTCAAACTCACTGTGACTCTGTATAGGGTTTCTAAGACTATAAATCTTTACCGGAGCAGAAAAGCCTTATTTTTCTCCTATAGAGTGGTTGGTAGATTCAAACTGCTGACCTTGCAGTTAGCAGCCCAACTTGTAACCCACTAAGCTAACAGTGGACTATTTATAAAATAAATGGTATTTATTGTATTATATTGTCTATCTATACATGGCATTTTCAATCACCTCATATGCATTTAAAAGTTGACAATGAATAAGAAAGACCTTTGAATTATAGTGTTGGTAAAGAATATTGAAAGTAACACAGACTGCCAGAAGAACAAAAAATCTGTCTTGGAAGAAGTACTGCCAGAATGTTACTTAGAAGCAAGCATGGCAAGACTTTAGACATGTCCTGTTTATGTATATGAGCATATGTATTTCTTGAAAATATATATAAACTTTAGAATGGTGGTGGTACCATCTTGGTAGCTGAGAGTGAATATAAAGGAGGTATATATAAAGCAAATTTCTACTGTGTTTAAAGCATTTTAATCTCTTTTTTAAAGTTTTGAAGAAAAAGTGTGACTGGGAAGTAAAGAGGTAGTAAAGAGATTGAGTATAGTCTATTCTTTCAAGAAGTTCAGATGACAAAAGGAAGAATAGAAACTGAATGGTGACATGCAGAGGATGCTGAGTCTCCTATCCCGCTGTATTTTTAGTATGACAACTTTTAAACATACAGAAAAGTCGAAAGAGTTGTTTAGTGAACACCCATGATTCTATAAATGACATTTTGCTATATTTGGTTTATCACATACTGTTCCATCTGTCTATCAATGCATATTATTTTCTGTAGGCACTTCAAAGTAAGTTGTAGACATCAGTATACTTCATTTTTTATTTGATGGGAAAGATAAACACATACCTTGATGAAAAGAGCCAATATTATAGGAGTGATTGAAAGAGGAAAGAAAGGAAATAATTGTCCATACCCTAAAAGAGGTGGAGAGTCTTGCCTTTGAAAATGAGAAGGTGAGGTAGGATGCTGACTTCAGTCTTACTTGGTAGTTTCAACAGGTCTTGAGAAGAGGGACAAATTTAGGTATACTAAGGAGAATGGGAGAGGAAACTGATCAGAGACTTGGGAACTGATGGAGTCTCTGAGGGACTAGTGGAGCTTGTATCTATAGCAACATGAGACTCTAGATTATGTGATTTTTCTCTAGTTCTCACTCATCTGAGAGGAGGAACAGAAAAAGAAGATTATGAAAATAACTCAGGGTTGATAGAGCAGTACATGCTAAGGAGGAATGGGAGAGATGGGTAGAAGAATATTTGGTTGGTCCCAGGCAGGGCATGCAATGAAGAGAGTCTGGAAGTGGCTGACCATCTGGGATAAAATTTGAGTTGTTAGTAAAATGAAAAGATGCCTCTCTCTCCTGGGTCACAATTTTCATCTCTACAAACAGGTAAAACTAAGATCTTTGCTTTTACTCTAAACAGGCAACTCAGCAAAGAATGAAGTTCTTACGGGCAAAACTTGGGGGTCAGTTTTCATCACATCTCTGAGTTTCGAGAGAGCCATTGAATAGGAAAAGGTAAAAATCATTCACTGCCCTCTCCCACCTAGGAGGCAAGCTAAAATGCTAATCAGGTCACCAAATGTGACCAATCCCCCTGGTTTTCCCCCTGCCCTCAAACAGGTATGCAGCCTGGCCCCTCCCTGGACTCTGACCCCATATAGGCCCATGTTGCCCTCCATTGGGGCTCAGAATTTGGAGAAATTAGCTCCTCTGAGTCAGCCAGCTTAATAAAATCTGAAACTCTGCTTCACCTCTCCAAGTGGCCTCAGTTTCTTTGACTATGAATCTAAAACAGCTGTAACATTTGGTTCCCTACCACGCTGGCCCCTGAGCCACCAGATTGGAGTCAGGGAGTGACTAATGGCGAGCTCCCCTCAGCAGATGAGACAGTGCATCACCACCACATTTGACAGTCCCTCCTCCTCCGAGTGGGGACAGCCAGCCACCTTTCCTGACCAGACTCAAAAGGAGAAGTAGAACCAGAGAAACCAGCCAAGACTTCTGGAACAGGTATAGCCCCGGGTTAAAACCCAGTCAGGCCTGTCCCTACAGACAGAAGTGGAAGGCTGATCCCCTTCCAAGACCTCCCCTAGAGGCCTCAGTCAGGGACTCTACAAAAGGCTGGGTGGAAGTGCCATAAACTCTGTATGACTGGAGTGTGCGTGTAACCAAATCGCACCTGGTCTGTATGGTTCCACAGTTTCGGCTACTGGAATCTGAGTGGGCCCTAGGGCACTACATACACTTAAATACAATGGGAATTCTCATGGTGATCCCACAGCCTTGGGATTTATGTTGACAGATTTAAAAAAAAAAAAAAAGGGGGGGGCGGGAAATGAGAATTGTGATTATGGAAAGTTTGTAAACTGGTCTTTGGCCTATACTTGATTGGATTCATTAGAACTTTGAGGTGGTATCTTGAGCCAGAACCTGAGTTGAGACATTTGCGTTTGAAAAGATATGCACACCCACCCAGAACTGGCCCAAGGCCATATGCATGTGAATGGGGATAGTCCAGGGTGGAGGGAATTTAAGTGTTTTAAAGGTTAATGTGTTTGATTACCTTATGGATATTAGCTTCTGTTTATTATTGTAAAATGTATAATAGGAATATTGGAAATTGAGATTATGGAAAGTTTGTACACTGGCCTTTGGTTTACACTTGATTGGATTCATTAGAACTTTGAGGTGGAATCTTGAGCCAGAACCTGAGTTGAGACATTTGAATTTGAAAAGATATGCATGCCCACCCAGAACTGTTGAAGATTTGTGAGTTAAAAAAAAAAAAATCTAGAAAAGCACAAAGTCTGGATCTGTCTGTTGAATCTTTTCTTGGGGGTCTTGGGCCCTGTGTCTCCTGCACTCACCTCCACCTTTACTTTGAGATCCACCTTTGTTTTATTCTGGGTACACATCAGGGCATGGTTGCTGTTGTTGTTGTTGTTAAGAGCCATCGAGTTGGTTCTGACCCATAGTGACCCTGGATAGGGTTTCCGAGGAGCAGCTGGTGAGCTTGAACCGCCAACCTTGCAGTTCAAATGGCTTTGCAGTCTGGGCGCATTAACCCACAGTGCCACACCAGGACTCCTAGACAGGGAGTAATTTCCTAAATTGCCCTGTCTGTTTAGCGAATCTCATAGAGCTTAAGGAGATGGTCCTGACTGCTGGCGCGGCGTGTACTCCTGGTTCAAAACTCTCCAAAGCTAAGAGATGCTTGAAAATTCTCACAAGAGAAACAGCAAAGTCTGGATCTGTCTGTTGTTGAATCTTTTCTTGGGAATCTTTGGCCCTGTGTCTTCTGCACTCACCTCCATCTTCACTTTGAGATCCCCTTTTGCTTTATTTTGAGTGTGCACATCAGGACATGGTAGACAGGAAGTACTTTCCTGAAAATGCCCCTTCTGTTTCTGTTAAAGTTAACCTCTGTATCTAAAATAAAATACAGGCCTCAATCTGACAGAAAAGCTCTGTAAAGTGTAATTCTAACTGGTTTCTATATGGGTACCCTCCTATGACATCAAAGGAAATGGTGTTTTACTGTAATACAGCATGGCCAATGTACGATATAGATGATGGGAAAAATAACCTTTGAATGGATCCATAAAATTATTATACCATCATACAGCTTGAATTATTAAACCACTGTGTCAGATTGTCTATTTGTTTGTAAAATTACAATGATTTTGTCCTGTATTTATGTTTAAGGAACTGAAAATAACCTGGGATTCCAAGAATATGTAAGTTAAATCGTGTATATGTACTATAATGCATTTATACCGTTAATATGAAAGCCAGGCAGAGGAAAAATGAATACAGATGAATATTAGGAAAAAACAGTTGTAAGCTGGTCTGTATGTGAATATACAAAGAGATATAAATGGTTACTTTTTGTGAAATATAGCTTTTGATTGTAACCTTGTCTTATTACAACCTTTGATACCCCAGCAGCTGCCATTAGAGAAAATTATAACTTGACCTAGTGAACCTGCCCAGCCGTATTCAGCCATACCATATCCTTCTAGGGGCCCAGAACAGAGGCAAGGCAATACCCCTTCTGCAGATGCCCACAGAATTGAATACGGAAGGGCAAGCTGGACGCGTACTTCTTTCCTGTCTTGGACTTGTTAAATAGGAAAAATTCAAACCCTTCTTATTGAGATGTTGTTGTTCAGTGCTGCTGGGTCGGTTCTGACTCATGGTGACCCTGTGTGAGTTTTCCGAGGAGCAGCTGGTGGACTTGAACCGCTGACCTTGTGGTTCGGATGGACTTGGTGGCCCAGCGCATTGACACACAGTGCCACACCAAGATGACCTAACCAAAATAATAAAATTAATAACCACTATTTTTGCTATCCATCATCCTAATTGGGCCGATATTCAAGCTTTATTAACAATGCTCCTGACCAGGGATGAAACGGTCTGGTCTGAGATTAGACATGGGACGAAACAGCACACATGCAAAAAACCTGAACAGGACGCTTGCCCCCCAGTAAGGCAATTCCTCTAGCTGACACAAATTAAGATCTAGATGGGCCTGCCACGACTGGTGGTGGTGATGGTTATATGCCGCGGAGTCGGTTCTGACTCATGGCGACTCTGTGCAGGGTTTCCCAGGCTGTATATCTTTGCGGGAGTGGAGGGCCTCGTCTTTCACCCGTGAAGCAGCTGGTGGTTTCTAATTGCTGACCTTGCGGTTCGCAGCCCGATTCGTAGCCACTACACTACACTGGAGCACTATAAAAGGTGCATTCTCAGAGGTCTGAAAAAGGGAATTCCCCATATAGGCCCATGTTGAACCTCCATTTGGGACTCAGAATTGGGAGAAATTAGCTCCTCTGAGTCAGCTGGCTTAATAAAATCTGAAACTCTGCTTCACCTCTCCGAGTGGCCTTGGTTTCTTCGACCACAAAACTAAAACTGCTGTAACACCATTTTTCAATCGTGACACAAAAAATATGTGCCAGAATATTTGATGTTAGAATATTTGAGGCCTCTCTCTGCCTCCTCATCACTGATTGAAAGGGAAATGCTTCTAATCATTCTCTTTTACCTTTGTCCCCTTACAGTTTCAGCACTTCCTCTTTAGGTTTATCACTACAGACCCCCTAGCCATACTTTCAACTGAGCCCTCTGGAAGCATTAGTCCACTATAAGTGAAAATTTTCTTTGTAAGGCTAAGCACAAAGCTGGATTCTATGGGGCAAAGATGTTCTAAGGTTAAAGATGTCCTAAATGTCCACCTTTTCCAACTTTTATACCACTCCATCATCTCTAACATCAATTACTCTCCCTTCTACTTTTGGCTTCATTAATTTATTGCAATGTCTCATAGAGCTCACCAATCTTATTTACATTTAAGTGCTATAATGGTGGTGGTTATGTGCCGGTGGAGTCAGTTCCAATTCATAGCAACCCTGTACAGAGTTTCCGAGGCTGTAAATCTTTACGGGAGCAGAAAGCCTCGTCTTTCTCCTGTGGAACAGCTGGTAGTTTTGAACTGCTGTTCTTGAGGTTAGTCCAACTTGTAACCACTCTGCTACCAGTACCATATTAGGGAAATAACAAAGCACAAAGGAGTCCTGGTGGCACTGCAAGATAAGCACTGGACTTCTAACTGGGAGAAAGATGAGGCTTTCTGTTTCTGTCAAGAGTTACATCCTCATAAATCTTATACAGGGTCACTATGACTCAGAATCAATTTGATGGCAGTGGGTAGAACTCAGCATCAGGATTAACTTGGAAGCAACAGGAACAACTCAGAACATTCCTCAGTAGATAAAATTTCTTCACACCCTCTGCACCCTCTTAGCTCCATAAGCTGGCAAGCCTTACCACAGATGTCTCACACCAGTCTCCTGGTCACCTGCTTCCAGCTGTTTCATGCAATGATCACTCTTGCTACTGCTGTCTCCCATGCTACAGTTGTCCCTGAAACCACCACCCCATGTCTTCTTTTAAGCTTAGTGGGATAGCAAAACTGACCAATCCCTTGTTGCCGTTCCATGTCCTTTATTTACATGGTCTCATACTCGTGGCACTGTAAGGTAAGTACTGGACTGTATGGTCAGTTTGAACTGTAAGGTTGGTGGTTCAAATATACTAGCCACTCCTCAGAAACCCTATACAAGGTCTCTGGGAATCAGAACCAACTCGATTACACTTAACAACAACACCCAAAGAGTTCTATGAATCTTATTTGCATTAGCAGCAAGCTGTTTAATTCCCTTGGTGGGTCAAAAGCACCTTGTTTGCATAGTCTCACCAATCACAGTCACAAAGACTATGTTG
>NW_006408618.1:9975302-10015554 GCF_000296735.1 Chrysochloris asiatica
GTAAGTGCTTCAAGTCCTCTTTGCTTTCAGTGAGCATGATTGTGTTAGCTACACATCGCAGGTTGTTAATGAGCCTTCTCCCAATCCTGATGCCACATTCACCTCCATGTAATCCAATTTATCAGATTATTTGCTCAGTATATAGATTGAGTAAGTATGGTGAAAAGATACAACCTTGACACATATCTTTCTTGCTTTTATACCAGGAAGTATCTTCTTGCTCGATTCAAATGGCTGCATTTTGATCTATGTACAGGTTCCACATGAGTACAATTAAGTGATCAGGAATTCCCATTCTTCATAATGTTTTCCATAGTTTGTCATGATCCACACAGTCAAATGCCTTTGCATAGCCAATAAAGCACAAACAAACATCTTTCTGGTATCCTCTGCTTTCAGCCAAGATCCATCTGACATCAGGGACACTATTCCTCATTCTGTGTCTTCTGAATCTGGCTTCAATTTCTGTCAACTCCCTGTCAATGTATAGCTGCAACCACTTTTGAATTATCTGCAAAATTTTATTTCCATGTAATGTTAATGATATTGTTGGATAATTTCTGCATTCCACTGGATCATCTTTTTTTGGAATGGCCACAAGTAAATTTCTTCCAGTTAGTTGTCCAGGTAGCTGTTTTCCAAAATTCTTGTCATAGACTAGTGAGTGTTTTAATCACTGCATCAGTTTGTTGAAACATTTCACTTGGTAGTCTGTCAATTCCTGGAGTCTTGTCTTTCTCTACTTCCTTCAGTGTATCTTAGGCTTCTTCCTTCTAGACCATGAAGACAATTAGTGCAATTAGTGCAGACATTTATGTGAAACAAAGAAACCAGCAGCACCCCCCAAAAAATACACAACAAAATGACAGCAATTAATTAATACCTATAAATAGTTATACTGAATGTAGACACATTAAATGCATCAGTCAAGAGATAGAGAATAGCAGAATGGATGATAAAACAGCATCTTTCAATATATTGTCTACAAGAAACACATCTTATACACAAAGAGAGAAATAGACTAAATATTAAAGGATAGAAAAAAAATCAATTCTATTGATCAAATGATCAATTGAGCAAGAGGACACAACCATAATAAATATCTATGCCAACAGTGAAAGAGTCTCATACATAAATCAAACTCTAATAGAATTGAGGAGTCCTGTCGTGATATTGTTGAATAAGTGCTTGACCACTAACCACAAAGTTGGCTATTCAAACACTATCAGTCGCTCCTTAAAAACCCTATACAGGATTGCTATAGTCAAAGTGACTCGACAGTATTTAACAAGAACAACAATAATAGAACTGAGGAAAGAAATAGATAACTGTAATAGTAGGAGATTTTAGCACAACACTTTTGATGAAGGACGGAACAACTAGAAACTCAACAAAGACACAGAAGAACTAAACAACACAATCAACCAACTTTACCTCATAGACTTATACAGAGTACTCAACAAAACAACAGGACAATATGCATCTTTTTCCAGTGCACGTGGAACACTCCAAAATAGACCATATGTTAGTCCACAAAGTAAACCTCAATAAATTAAAAAATATCAAAATGTTATAAATATAAAGCACCTTCTCAGATCACAACACTATAAAACTGGGGGTGAAAATCAAATACATGGCAATTGAATAACATCCTATAGAGTAATAGAACAAATAAAAAATTAAATTAAAAATCCCTTGACTCAAACAAGAATGAAAACACAACATACCAAAATCTTTGGGACACAGCAAAAGCAGTGCTCAGCAATTTAGAGCAATAAACACATATATAGAAAAAAAGAAAGAACCAAAACCAATATCATAACCCAAAATCTGTAACAATTAGGAAAAGAGCAGCAAAGTAAGGCTACTGCCACCAGAAGAAAAGAAATTATAAAGGTTAGAATTGTGATAAATGGAATAGAAAACAGAAAAACAATAGAAAGAATCAACAAGATAAGAAGTTGGCTCTTAAAAAGGATTAATACAATTAGCAAGACTTTGGCAATTATAACAAAAGAAAAGAAGAAGATACAAATAACATGAATAACAAATTATATGGGTGAAATCACAAGAGAACCAATGGAAATAATAAGGATAATAACAATACTATGAAGAACTGTATTTCAACAAATTTGAACGTCTAGAAGAAATGGACAAATTTCTAGAAACACACAAACTACCAAAACTAACAGACTGAAGTAGACAAGTGGAACAGGCCAATAACAGGAGAAGAAATTGATCAAGTCATTAAAAGCTACCAACTAAAAAAACATCCAGGCCCAGATGGCTATTCTGGTATATTCTACCAAACATTTCACAGAGAAGAAGCTGACACCAATTCTACTCTTAACTATTCCAGAATATCGAAAAAGATGGGAAACTCTGAATTTATTTTATGAAGCAAGCATAACTCTGATACCAAAACTTGGCAAAGACATCACTGAAAAAGGAAATTATAGACCAGTATCTCTCATGTAAAAACATACATGCAAACATTCTCAACAAAATCCTAGCCAACAGAATCCAACAATAGCCACCCCCCCCTAAAGAAAAAAAAAAACAAAAAGCAAAAGAAAAAAAATCATGACCAAGTGGGTCTTATACCAGGTATGCAAGGTTCAATAGTCAAAAAACAGTCAACATAATCTACCACATAAAATTACATGATCATGTTAATTGATGCAGAAAAGGCATCTGACAAAATCTGATACTCATTCCTGACTATCAACAAAATAGGAATAGAAGAGAACTTACTCAACATAATAAAGGGCATATAAACAAAACCAACACGACAGCACTTAACAACAACAACAAACACGAAACCAACAGCCAACATTACTCTCAATGGTGAGAAAATGAATTCATTTCTCTTGCGATCATAAACCAGACAATAGTGCCCTGTATCGCCACTCTTATTTAGTATTGGGCTGGATGTCTTAGCCAAAGCTAACAAGGTAAGAAAGGGAAATTAAAGGTATACAAATTGGTAAAGAAGAAAAATTCTCTTTGTGCAGTTGATATGATCCTATACTTAGAAAATCCTAAAGGCTCGGCTTGAAAATTATTGGAACTCATTAATAGATATGGCAAAGTGGCAGGTTACAAGACCAACAGACAAAGAAACAGTTGGTCCTTTACACTAGTAAAGGCAGCTCAGAAAAGGGAATCAGGAAAACAATACCATTTACAATAACCACCTAAAAGATGACATTTTGGTGAATAAATCTGACCAGGAAAACAAAAGACCTACACAAAGAAAATTACAAAACACTACTACAAAAGACCAAAAGAGGCATGCAGAAATGGAGGAATATGCTATGCTCATGGATAGGATGGCTTAACACTGTGAAAAAGTCAACACTACTCAAAGCAATCTATATTATAGATATAATGCAATCCCAATCCAGATCCCAACATCATTCTTTATTCTTTTAAGACATGGGAAAACTAATCACTAACTTTATATGGAAAGGAAAGGAAAGACTCCAGATAAGCAAAACATTATTAAAAAAGAAGAACAAAACCTATTACAGCCACAGTAATCAAAATAGCCTAGTGCTTCGTACAACAAAAGACAAACTGATGAATAGAACAGAATTGAGACACCAGTTGATATTTGACAAAGGGCTAAAATGCAATAAATGGGGAAAATATAATCGCTTCATCAAATGGTACTGGCAAAACTGGAAGTCCATTTGCAGAAGAACGAAACAGGACCCATATCTCACACCATGTACAAAAATTAATTCAATGTGGATTAAAGACCTAAATGCAAAGTCTGTAAAATGCAAAGATCATAATGGAAAAAATTAGAACATACAGGGCTCTGATTATTGTTGTTGTCAAGTGCCATCGAGTTGGTTCTGACTCATAGCAACCCTGTATAGGGTTTCTGAGGAGCTACTGGTGAGTTTGAACTGCCGACCTTGCATTTCAAATGATCTTGTGGCCCAGTGCTTATCCTACAGCACCACTTCAGGACTCTGATATATGACATAAATACACCATCAAACATAACTGAAAACACACAAACAGAAGACAAAAATAGATGACTGGGACCACCTAAAAATCAGACACTTACGTGCATCAAAGGATTTCACCAAAAGAGAATCCACAGACTGAAAAAAATGTTTGGCAATGACATACCAGAAAAAGGATTACTCTTTGAAATTTATAGAACACTTCAATACCTCAACAACAAGAAGAGAATTCAGTTTAAAAATGAACAGACACTTCACCAAAGAAAAAATTCAGGTGGTCAGCAGACATATGAAGAAATACTCAAGATCATTAGCTATTAGAGTGATGGAAATAAAAATAACTATAAGCTATCAATCATCTTACTCCAGCATTACTAACAAAATTAAAAAAAAAAAAGAAAAATCAGAAAACAACAAATGCTGGGGAGGGTGTGGAGAGAATGAGATCCTCCCACACTGCTGGTAGGAATGCAAAACGATGCAACCACTGTGGAAAATGGTATGACACTTTCTCAAAAAGTTGGAAATAGAAATACCTCATGATCCAAGAATCCCTTTACTTGGCATCTAGCTTCAAGAAATAAGAGCTGTGACACAAACACATAGATGCACACCCATGTTCACTGCAGCACTATTCACAAGAGCAAAAAGATGGAGACAGTCTAAATGCCCATGAACATCAACAAAAAACTGGCTAAACAAACTTTGTTACTTACACACAACGGAATACAATGCATAGGTGAAGAATAACGATGAATCTGAAAACCACCTTACAACATGGTTGAACTTGAAAGACATTACGCTGAATGAAACAAGTCACAAAAGTACAAATATTGTATGAAAAAGTTAATAAGAAAAGTTTTTCTTGATAAAAGAAGCATTCTATGGTGATTACTAGGAGTGGGGGTGGGGAGTTATTCACAGGCTAGAGGGTAGGCATATGTTAATATGGATGATGGGGCATACAAAATGGAACAAGAAGAAGGTTGACAGAGGAAAGATGACGGTAGCAGGAGGCACAGGGAAGAAAGCATGAGTTACAGTGAATAGGGGTAAATACTGGTAACTGATGGTACACGGAGGTGACTACAATCATTGTAATGGAGCAAGTATATGATTTGTTGAATGTAAACTTATGATCTGCTCTGTAAACCTTCACTCAATTTACAATAAAAAGTTAAAAAAAAAAAAGAACACGTGGTTTAGAAGGAAGAAGTCTAAGCTGCACTGAAGGTACATGGTGAAAAACAAGACTCCAGGAATTACCAGAATGCCAAGTAAAATGTTTCAACAAACTGATGCAGTGATGGAAGCACTCATTCATCTATGCCACGAAATTTGGAAGACAGCTCCCTGGACAACTGGAAGAGATTCATACTTGTGCCCATACCAAAGAAAGATGATCCAGTGGAACGCAGAAATTATCAAACTATATCATTAATATTACATGGAAGTAAAATTTTGCAGATAATTCAAAAATGGGTATAGGTGTACATTGACATGGAGCTGACAGAAATTCAAGCCAGATTCAGAAGACACAGAATGAAGAATAGTGTTGGTAATGTCAGATGGATCTTGGCTGAAAGCAGAGAATACCAGAAAGATGTTTGTTTGTGCTTTATTGACTATGCAAAAGCATTTGACTGTGTGGATCATAACAAACTATGGAAAACATTATGAAGAATGGGAATTCCAGAGCATTTAACTGTGCTCATGTGGGCCCTGTACATAGATCAAGAAGCAGTCACTTGAACTGAGCAAGGAGGTACTTCATCGTTTAAAATCAAGAAAGTTATCTGTCAAGGTTGTATCTTTTCACTATACTTGTCTAGTCTATATGCTAAGCAAATGAACTGAGAAGCTGGATTATTTGATAATGAATGTGGCATTAGGACTAGAGGAAGGCTCATTAATAACCTGTGGTATGTAGATGACACAACCATGCTTACTGAGAGCAAAGAGGACCTCAAAGCACTTGCTAATGAAGATAAGAATACAGTTTTCAATATGGATTATAACTCAATGTAAAGAAAATGAAAATCCTCACAATTTGACCAATAAACAGCATCATGACAAATGGAGAAAAGATTGAAGTTATCAAGGATTTCATTTTACTTGGATCTATAATGAATGCTCACAGAAGCAGCAGTCTAGAAATCAAATGATGCATTGCATTGGGCAAATCTGATGCAAAAGACCGCTTTAAAATATTAAAGAACAAAGATGTCAATGTGAGCCTGATCTAAGCCAAGGTATTTTCAATTGCATCATATGCATGTAAAAGCTGGATAATGAATAAGTAAAACTGGAGAAGAATTGATACTTTTCAACTACGGTGCTAGGCAATTATCCTGAAAGAACCATGGACTGCCAAGAGAGCAAACGAATCTGACTTGGAAAAAGTACAGTCAGAATGCTCCTTTGCAGCAAGGATGGAGAGACATTGTCCCAAGTACTTTGGAAATGTTATCAGGAGAAACCAACCCCTGAAAAAGGACATCGTGCTTGGTGACATTATAAAGAGGAAGACTCCCCAGTAAAATGGATTGACACAGTGGCAGCAACAATGGGCCCAAGCATAGCGATAATAATGAGGATGGCACAGGGTCAGGTAGTCTTTAGTTCTGTGATGTGTAGGGTTGCTGTGATTTGGAGCAGTCTGGACAACAACAAAACAGCACAGTAAGTCTTGTAGTGGACATCCCTGGGGGTGTGGGGGTGTGTGGGAATCAGAATTTTCTTTTTCTTTTATTTTGAATTACATGTGGTGGGTAAGTCACCTTATTATTTTACGTGCTTAGGACTTATAAAGGTTTTAATTAGGCCCTGTTGTCATGGGCCACTATGTTTCTGTCTGAATGTTTTTATTCTTTTTGCATTCCTGTAGTTGAATGCTGAAGTGAGACCATTGTTTTGGAGGAGTTTTTTTTACTAAGAAGAAATAACTGGGGGAGGTCTGCTTGTCTGTGACCTGTTTCACGGCTTTTACAAATAATATTGTCATTGGTTGGCACTAACAGTGGCTTTGTCCTAGGGCACATAGGCCAGGTATAAAAAGACACTCACAAAACCAAGAAAATAACTAAAATCACACAGTTTCTGTTATATAATCACTACCAAATGTTGCTTGGAGGAGACGGTCAGTGCTTTCAAGTTTTTAACCTCAACCTTAGTTTCCCAATTTAGTATAGTACTCACTTCATTTTTCTACCTGAACAGCTTCCAAACTTGCCTAATGCCATAGTTTTAATTTTTATCCAGCTTCTTTCTGTGCAGAACACAGGAGAATGAATGGAAGACTCCCATCTACTTGAAGCTTGCTGTCCCAGTCCCCTGAACAAAGAGAATGAGAAAGCAGAAAAACTGTTCCTTTGAAATCCAGATCCTTTCTAGGGAGTTGGGCATAGCTTTTCTTTTATTGCTTTAGAATCTGCTTAAGACCCAGGATGCAGGATGCTGTCTTGATGAGGGACAGACAAGGTTGAAAAGGGGAACATACTGAGCAGTGAGGAACAGCTGAGAGCTACAAAGATAGGGTTGTACTCATGTATAAATAGAATTTGTTGCTGCTACCCTGATGAATCAGACCAGATGTTTCTGTGATGTCTCTGTTAGGTCCTTTGGTTAAAAAAAAAAAAAAAAAGTATAATTTTGCTAAAATTATATGTGGGGCTAGGAATATGGCATAATGCTTTAGACTTAATTGTATGTAAAAGAATAAAATTACTTTACTATGGAAATCTTTATCAACAAGAAAGTACCCACTTATAGAAGGACAGAAAGGCATAGAAAGAACCAATCAACCAGTTTCTAAGAGTCAATTCCAATTCATGGGGACCTCAGGTATGTCAGAGTAGAACTGTGCAACATAGGGTTTTTAATAATAGATTTTTTGGAAGTAGATTACCAGGCATTTCTTCCCAGGATATCTGGGTGGACTTGAAATTCCAAACTTTCTGTTAACAGATGAGTGCATTAATGCTTGTATTACCCACTCAAAGCTTAGCTGATGTTGAGTGCCTTTGAGTAGGTTCCTACTCCTAGGGACACCGCATAGAATTACTGAGACTATACATCTTTATGGGAGCAGAAAACCTCATCTTTCTCACATGGAGTGGCTGGTAGGTTTGAAATGCTGACCTGTGGTTAGTAGTATAGTGCTTATCCTACAATGCCACCAAGGCTCCTTAAATCTTAGAAGAGCTGCCTTTTACTCAGTTGTTGCTGTTAAGTGCTTTTGAGTCGGTTCCAACTCACAGAAACCCTGCATAGGGTTTCTGAGGAGCAGTTGGTGAATTTGAACTGCCAACCTTGTCCAGTGCATTATCCTACAGCACCACACCAGGACTCAGTAGGCAGCCCAAACTAAACCAGATCCACTGCCTTTGAGAAGATTCTGACACCCAGACACCCTGTAGGAGAGAAAACTGCTCCGTGGGGTTTCCAAGGCTGTGAATCTTTATTGAAGCAGACTGCCACATTTTTCTACCTCAGAGTGGCTAATGGGTTCCCACTGCTGACCTTATAGTTAGCAGGTGAGAACTTTAATCACGGCGGCACCATCAGAGTTTCTCGAGTGGGCAACAGGGAGCTATTTTTTGAGCGTGGATTTGATCAGGCTGAATTGTGCTTTAAAATAATTCACTTACAATAGAGTGTGGGATGAATGTAGGTGAAAAGGCCTCAGGGGAAGGCAGAGAGCTCAGAAGTTAATGCAAGAAACCTGATGAAAGTTAATGAAGCCTGAGACAGGGTAGTGGCAGTAGGAATGGAGAGCTGGGGTTGGATCTACACAAGCACAGGTGAAGAGGAGGACTCAAAGGTACTCTGTGTTTAAACGACTCTCAAAATCCACTAGTTCCACAAACATAAGAAGGAAATTCAAGGTCAGGATGTTTGGGCAGGGGTAAAAGGGAACACAATGTGGTTGCTTTCCACTTAACACTTGTGGAGGTGTTCAACATTTACAAACTTTTCAATGAACCTCAGTACTGTGGATGGTGCTGAAGATATAGGGATCTTAACATTATCAAAGTGAGAGTTTAAATCAAAGAAGTGGATTGGTTGATTGGCGGAGAGAGTTGTGTACACTAGATACATTCCAGGCACACTAGATGACTACCTGAAGTTAGTCTGGGTTTGGCTTGGGTAGGAACTGGTATTTGGAGGGTCTGGATGAAAAAAGTAGGACTACTAGGAGTTGGCAGAAACTTTTTCTTTAGCTTAAGAAAAAAATGATTGGAAGCATGAAAAACACTTCAGTGAATATTTCACACACCACTCCTGATGCTGTTTTGAGATAACTGCTTGGTTAGATAAATTCCTTACAAATTGAGTAATGTTGTTGTTAAGTGCCTTTGAGTTGGTTCCAACCATGTGTAGGGTTTCTGAGGAGCGGCTGGTGGTTTGAACTGCAGATCTTGCAGGCAGTGCTTATCATACAGCGCCCCACCAGGACTCATGTTGTTGTTAAGTACCACTGAGTCAGTTCCGACCCATAGTGACCCTGTATAGGGTTTCCAAGGAGCAGCTGGTGGATTTGAACTGCTGACCTTGTGATTTGCAGTCTAGTGCTGATCCACAGTGCCACACGAGAAGTTCATCTGTATGTCTGATGCATATTTTCACATGCTCCCTGACTCAGGTTTTCCTAACCTCAACAGTAATTTAATATATAAAAATGTTCTAGGCCTATTTGGTGCTGAGCTTCAAGATCTTCCCTTGTCCACTGAGAAGCTGAATGATACAATAGAGTTGGAAGACAAATAGTGAAAATTATGGTTATAAATGATCACTAAGCAACCAAGATTGTCAACAAGATTAATCGCAAAAAGTTTTTTGCGAACAAAGTTGAAGTGACAAATGCCACTGAGACATCACAGACCCAGTTATACTGGAACTCTAGTGGTGCAGTGGGTTACATGTTGGGCTGTTAACCCTAAGGTTGGAGGTTCAAACCCACTAGCCAATCAGGGGAGAAAGATGAGGCAGTCGGCTCTGATAGATTTACAGTCTCAGAAACACTCTGGAGCAGTTATACTGTCTTACCGTGTCACTATTCAGGAGAAAGATGAGGCTTTCTGCTCCCGTAAAGATTTACAGCCTCGGAAACCCTGTACAGGGTTGCTATGAGTCGGAACCGACTCCACGGCACTTAATAACAACAACAACAACAGTGTCACTATAAGTCATAATAGACTGAATGGTAGTGAGTTTGGTTTTGGTTTATGCTGGTAGTTAATTTGCCAGGTCATGCCCTTTTCCTTAGTTTCCTCACCTGATGAACGAAAGGCCAGGTGACAATATTTTCTTGCCTTGAAATAGTACTACTCTAAATTAAGAATTTGGAGGAAATTACAAAATGCACTCAAAGCATAAGCCAAATAATAGACCAGGACACCACAAAACCAAAAAACTAAAATTTGCCCAAGTAGAGCATCTTTATGCAAAGTAGGAAAAAATGGAAAACAAAACAAAAATAAAAATACTCAACAACCTCCCCCCGAAAAAAAAACAACACAGCGTTAAAAAAAAACACCCTTATTATTTAAAAAACAAAACAAAATCTTGCTCTACTTTAACCAGCCATACTCAAGAAACATTGTTAGAGACCTACGTGTGCAAGACACTGTTTAAGTGGTTAATTTTCCATCTTAAAAAGTTATTATTTTGCCAGGACCCTATTGACAGTGATGGGACCGCCTTGGGTGGACATAAAAGTGAAGTCAAGGTCAAGGAGGGAGACAGTCTACAAACAGACCAAAAATAAATGCAAGTGACATCATCAGAGGAAAAAACTCCAACATGTTGCACAAAGATCAAAGGCAAAAAAAGAAGCATGTTGGGTTAATTCCGGGTTTTTGCGCATTTATGTGAATGCTCTGCCCGTCCATCCATCCACACCACACTTCTTAACCATGCTATTCTAAACCGATGACAAGTCCAGCTTCAGCGCGGACAGGGCGCAGAGCGCGGATTCTGTATATATCCCACAATCCCAGACCTGCTGCCAACTCCTGGAGCTGGGAAGGAAGGAGGCGTTTCCTCCCAGGGTGACTGTAAAATAAAGCAGCCTCTCCAATCTTTTAGTCCAATAAGAAAGAAATGCTGGTCTTACTCCCTCCCCCCAACAAAAGAAAGTGGGAGAGGGGAAAAGGAAGCTCCTTTTCTTTTTTTTAAATTTCCCGCACCCCTTTTCCTCCCCAACACCGTCTTTTCACTTTAAGCAGTATCGGGGGGAGCGGGTAACAAGCTCTGTAAAGCGGTCCTGGAGAGGGTATTTGGAAAGTAGGCGTGACTGGCCAGATGAATAATTCGGTGTCTGATTTCTCCTGCCTTCGGTGCCAGTCCCTCCTCTGCTTCGTTATTCATTTGCACACGCGGCCAGGCTCTCGGCCCTCGATTGCTCTAGTCTATCACCCTGGGATGCCGCCTGCCGCCGCCACCGCCGCGGCTGCCGGGCTTGTGGGATCCGCGGTAGAGCCGGAGCCGAAGCCGGAGACCAAGCCGCAGTAGGAACCCTGGTTTGAGAGTTAGAGGGGCGGGTCGGCTCATTTCGGGGGTGAGGACTGAGAACAGACGGCAGAGACTCAGGGGACAACGGCTTCCCTAGCTGAGGGAGCGGGCAGTCGGGCAGTCGGCGCTCCTGAGGCGGTGGCGGCGGGAGCCGGTCTGAGGGGGCGGCCCCTGGCGGCGACGCCCCCAACCCAGTCCTAGCCTACCCCGCTCCATCCCAAACCCGAGCCCTATCTGACCGCGAGAGACGCGGGCGGGGGCTGTAGAGGCGGCTCCGAGGGGACGGGAGGGCAAGCCTCCCTTCTCTCAAGTCCTTCCACGTCCGCTCCCGAGAGGGTCCCACACCTGAGCCCGGACCCACCCCCGATCGGGACCACGCTGGATCCACCTCCACGCCTGAGTCCCGCCCGCCTGCTGCAGGTGGGCTGCAGCGCCCGAGTCGCGGGCAGTGGGCGGCGGGGTAGGAGGTGAGGGGCGTCCGCGCCTACCGCTGCTCGGGTCCCTGCCCTGGCCGCTGCGCTCTCCTCCCCTTCCCGCAGGCTGGGCGCAGAGCCGCGTGCCCGCCCCGCCGCCGCCTGGTCCCTCCGGGGCACCATGGAGCTCTCCCCGTCGTCCGGAGGAGTCGCGGAGGCGCTGTCCTGGCCGGAGATGTTCTCGGGGCTGGAGTCCGACTCGCCGCTGCCGCCGGAGGAGCTGGATGCGGTTGTTCCGGTCAGTGGAGCCGTGACCGGTGGCATGTTGGATCGGATTCTACTGGAGTCCGTGTGCCAGCAACAGAGCTGGGTCCGGGTGTACGGTAAGGACCACCTGCCGTCGTAGAGGCGTTTTCGTTTTTTACCCTTGCACGGGGTGAAATTCACTCCCTAATCCCATCCCTATTCTCAGCCGCTCTCCATTCTAGGACCGTTTCCCTGTTCTAGGGTACGTTTTTGACTGGTTTCTCCATACTAGCGCCTAGGGAGAGAGGTGTGCGTGCGTCCCTGTGGTCTTTGGATCTCTTCAGGCACCTGCAGTATGTTTAGGGTGCAGTTGGGCATCCCAGACTTAATTTTTTTAGGTGATTACTTCAAGGTAACTGTCAGCCCATCTTCAAGAAGGTGTGGATGGGACACACCATGAAACCACGTGAATGGGGTCTCATCTCTTCCTCTTGTTAAGTGTGGCAAGATTGTATATAAGATAATACTCAACAAACTTTATAGAGGATAAAGTAACGAATCAAATGAAAACAGACAAAACCCTGAAATACCAAAAACAAATCTCGAAGTATTTATTTATTTGGTGGGAGCATACGAAACTCTAACCTTTTTCTGAACTTTAGTTTTCAAAGACACCCATTCATTCCAAGAGGGGGGTGGATTGTTTCGGATTGCACTATTGTTTCTGGTTCTCATTGTAAAGTGGCTGGGTTGCCACTCAGTAGGCTGAAAGTGATGCACACACTAAAACTTTCCCTTTCTGCATTCCAAGTAACCACCTCTTTAATTAAAACTGAATGATGAGATTCTATTAGGGTGAGCCTTGTGGCAGCATTTAAACCAGGCTGGTTTCGAAAACTCATAGCCCAAGCATTTATAGTCTGGCATTCAAGATAGAGCTGTGGCTTTCCAAACAATTGAAACGTCAAGATGTTTATCACTTAGCTCCCATGAACACAAAAGATAGTAGTGTGGTTGAACCATAAGATGTCAAATTTAAAGCACCTGGGATGAAACACAATGTTACGACGTTATTCTGCAGTCATGTGCATCTAAGTCCTTAGAAAGTACATTGTGTTTTTTTTTTTCATCATCATGACCCAAATTTAGAAGTTGCCTTTCTGGATAGTTCAGTTTTCTCATGACTTCTTGTCCATCACTGTCAGGAAGAACACAGAACTAGCAGTTGAGCTATCTAGGTGCTTGCTTTAGTTTTGCTACTAAACAGCTGTGTGGTTTAAGGTAACTTGACTCACTCTTTGACCCTCTGATTCCTTATCTGTAAAATGAGTGGACTGGAATAAATAATCTGAATGGTCCTTTAAATTCTAAAGCTCCAACAATTCTTAGAAGCTATTCTTCAGGATTAATGTTTGTACTGCTTTGCATTTCGGTAGGTGATTATAACTGTTTCTTGATGCAGCCTATTGAACTGAGAGAATTAAAGCAGGGAAATGGGAGATGTTACAAGGTCACCTAGTTCTCAGCAGATGAGATTAAAAACTTTAATGCCTGATTTTCCATTTGTCGGCTAATCTCACTTAAATGATTGCTTGTAACTAAAGAGGATCAGAAGTTGAAAATGAATATAATATTTTCCTATTTTGGCCTCCTTCCTATCATTACACAATTTGTCACACTATTTTTTATATGAAGTTAGTGATTGGGTCATGCTATACAGCTCAGTAGGATAAGCACTGGACTGCAAGTTACAGGGTTAGCTGTTTAAGCCCACCTACTGCGCCACAGGAGAAAGATGAGGCTTTCTGCTTTTGAAACCCTTTACAGGGTCACTGTGAGTCAGAGTAGACTCGAAGGCAAACCATCAAGAATTTGTAGACGTGTAAACATGTGTACATTTGTGTATGCATATATGCATTTATATACATAGGATTATTCAGAATTTCAGTGTCTAAAACTTTGTGGTGGTTTTTTGATTTAGTGTTAACCATCATTCTTTGTACATACAATAAGTGCTTGTTTTTGTACTCCATTCTTAGGACTTTATTTCTCTGTGTGTGTTTTTCTTTTGTTTTTAAGTATGTACATTGTATTTTAGTGCCAAGTTGCACTTTCCACTATACTTTTTTTTTTCTTCCCTTTGAATTTATCAGAAGTTTTCATTTACTGTTTAGTACTTCTACTTTCCTTCCTTTAAGGTGGCTCCTCCTGGATACTACATTGTTGTCTTTAACTTGATGTAAATATCCCAGACTATCTGCTATCTGTTACGACTTTTTTGTTGTTGTTGTTGTTATGACTCTTGACTTTTCTGTTTCCTTAGCTAGTTGCTTACAGTATGACCCTTTGAAAAACAACAAAGTAAAAATAATCTTAGGTAGAGAATCTGTTTGGAGGACACTAGTTTTTTTTTGTTTTTCTTGTTTGCTTGCATGTGTTGTTTGCTTGTTGTTGTTGTTATGTGATGTGGAGTCGGTTCCGACTCATAGCGACCCTCTCCAGGGTTTCCAAGGCTATAAATCTTAAAACCCTGTTAATCTTGGAATATGTAGGTTCTTCAACTCAAGTGTAAAATAATTTGATGAGTCTGTAGTCTAATGTGTTTAAAAGAAACCCCAAAATTGGGAACGTAGTCTAAGAGTATACAATTGGAAGTTGAGTTACTAGGGTTTTCATTCTGACTTTGCCACACATTGACTGTCTAACTTTGGGTAAGTAATTTTAGCTCCCTGGGACTAGGTTTCTACATGAAATGTGAAATCTGGAGAAGGTGATATCTGTGGTCTCTTTTAGCTGTAAAATTGTCTGATTCTATGGCCTGTCTACTTTCCCTTCAAATTCCAACCTGACTCATGGGGTTGGGCCATCATGCAACCCTCAACTTCATGCTTATATTATATTTAAATATCGTGATTGTCAGGAAATTCTGGGGAGCACTTTTATCAAAAGGTCATTGAATTGAGTTTTGAAAGAAGGAATGTGAGGGCAGTTGTATATTTGTTTGCAATGTTTTCACAAGATAGGAAGGTGGGGATGGGGATCTTGCTCAGGTCTAGCTCAGACAGTTTTGAGACCTAACCCTAAAATAGCCTTGTGTGTTTTAAAGATAAGGTACAAACTAAGGATTTGTATTAAGTTCTGCTGGCTGATGGCTCTGGTTCATATCTTCTGTGATATACTTCTGTTTGAAATCAGTATGCAAACCAACAAACAATAACCCCCCAAAAGAATATTTCAACAGAAACTTTTAGAAATAATCTATTATTAGTTCACCTAACATAATTTTAAGACTGGGCCTTGTTCTGAGTGTGTATTCTACAGGTCTGGCTCTTTGGTTGATAATGCATCTATCCAGAGATTTGTATTTTGCTATGATTTAGAAAAGATATTAGCAACTTTATAATCTGTGACAATATTTAGATATGCATGTTGTTGAGACATTGCTAAGAGAAAATATATATGTTCTCATGGTCTTCATTTTCTTTTAGTTGTAAAATTTTTCATTCCGGTATTACAATACGTTGTATTCATGCCCTGTCAAGACTAGAAAATTCTTGAGGTCAGTGAGTCTGTTTTGTTTATCTTTGTATCCCTATCTTTCCATTCCTGTCACTGTGTCTAACTGATGGGAACCTTACGCATATGGTTCCCTGTCTGTTGAATGTTGATCTATCTGTACTTAGACCATCTAGAACTCAACCTGACAGATAATTTGGGTGGCAGAGTAGTTTAAACAAAGACATGCCACAAACAGCTAAATATGGATGCCGAATCCAAGAGCATCAAATGCAGAACATTTTTCAGATATTTATAGCCTCAAAGCAAAGTCAATTGGCTGAAAAAGCTCAGCAGCCTAGTGAAAGGAAACGGGAGCGGCAAAGCCAGCCTCACTGTCTGTGCTTTGTGGTAAACAATGAGAACATTAAAATTAACTACTTTACCATGTTGGACACTCTTTGATAGATATTTAAAATACTGTTCCCAGGCCTGCCTGCAGTGGAGCTCTGTACCTATGAGTACAAGTCTGCAAGTAAGTATTTGTATGCACAGCACTTGGATGGCTACAGGGGAATATAGTTACCATATTAAAGAGGTCAATAAGAAATGACAGACTTTCTAATATTACAGTATCAGCAGGACTTAATCTAAAATATTCAATTAAGGAAACGAATAATGCCAGTGTTGTTGCTTATCATGAAGTTGCTCCAAGGGAGAAAAGACCTGGTGATCTATTTCCATAAGAGATTACAGCCAAGGAAACCCCTCTGAGGCAGTTCTATCTACTCAGTTGTATAGCATCTCTGTAAGTCCTGGTGTGGCACTACAGTATATTGCATTGGACCACAAGGTCAGTTTGAACCGAAGTTCGGCAGTTAAAACCCACTAGCCCCTCGGAAATCCTATCCAGGGTTGCTGTGAGTTGTAATGGACTCAATGACACTTAACAGCAACAGCAACTCAGTCAAGGCACACAACAACAAGAAGTTAATTGTTTCTTTGTAACTGATAGAGTCTGCTGGAAATTTTCTGAAGTGCTGGTACTATTTCAGCATTAGAAATACGAGATGAATCACGCTATTCCAAATTCCATGTGATTCCAGAGTGGTATCAACTTCTCAGGGACTGGATATGAATTGGTGGGGATGGATATGTTATCTGGCTGTATGTGGTTTTGCTTATGCTTCTGGAATGAACACAAAGGAAGAAATTTATTATTTTTTGAAGAGTGTCTTTTTGTTATTTACAACGTAATGAGTCCAGGAAGATGTTTTGTTTTTACCCAGTGTGAATTAGATGTGACTGACACACTGGCTTTAAACAAAATGTTGTTAAGGTAATTAACTTTGAATATTCTTAGTGAATCACTCATTTTAGGTGTCTTAAATAGCCACTCATGATTCCCATTTTGTGTTAATTAGGTGCCTTTGATATAGTTCTGACTCAGCGACCTGGTATAGGGTTTCCGAGGCAGTAAATCTTTATAGGAGCAGAAAGCCTCATTTTCCTCCTGTAGAGTGGCTGGTAGGTTTGAACTGCTGACTTTGTGGTTAGTAGTCCAGTGCATTTCTACAGAGCCACCAGTATGCCATGTATTAATATGTAGATAAATTGTTCAATCAAAGTGAAAAGTTTTATGTGCACTCTAAGAAAATCAATGAATGTGTACTCAATATTTCTCAACATGTTCATGCTACGTACGTGTTTTAATTTCCTCAAACACTATTAATTGAATCTTCAGAAGTGAGCTAATATTATAGAAACTTTTGGATTTATCTTAAGCTTGAGTTCAGTACTTAGGATGTGACATTGGTGCATTCATTTCCCATGATCTCCAAACAAATGTGGTAAAAAGTGCCGTCAAATCAGTTCTGACCCATAACAACTCTGTGTAGGGTTTCCAAGGAGCAACTGGTGAGTTTGAATGCTGACTTTGCATTTCCAACCGACTTTGTGGTCCAGCACATTAACCCACAGTGACATACCAGGACCTAGGGGTGGTGGCTGTGTGCTGTGGAGTCGGTTCTGACTCATAGCGACCCTGTACAGGGTTTCCGAGGTTGTAAATCTTTACAGGAGCAGAACGCCTCTACTTCACTGAAATACGTGAGAACGTCAGAAAATGCCGAGGCATATAGTGTTTCTTTTATATTTCTGCCTTTCAACCATTTGTTCTATAAATGTTCATAAATGATTGGCAGTTTCCTTTATAACATTTCAATATTATTCTACTGTCATGTTGCTTTATTGCTATTTTATTTTCAAGGATTGCAAATATTTTTGAAGAATGGATCTCTACCTAATATCCACAGTCTCATTTTTAAAACAGTTTGGGTTAGAGTGTTTCTGAATTCCGAACTCTCTAATTTTAGAAAATGAGTATGATGTATACCTGTGTGCAGTAATATAATCCTCCTAGTGGAGCAGTGTCTAGTAACCAGTGATGTTAATATTTCTGCAGTAAAACAAATGAATATTCACGTGTAAAGACTAAAAATAGCATTATGTCATTGCAGTTCAGATTTTACTGTTTAGAGGAGTTGTGCAAAAAGTCTTGCCTTTCAGATTCAGGAATTGCAGATATGGGCTTTGAGGAGCTGTCCAAGTTTTCTGACACAAATAATGCAAAGTTCAAGAGTGCTCATTTATTTGACAGTAGTATGTAGATAAAGACCGGCATTACCTTTTCCAGGTAATAAAATTCATTGCATACATTTCAAAAACGATGTACAGTTGTGCCCTATTATATTGAATGAAATACACTTCTGTGATTTGCTAAGGAAAAGAAAGGGATTCACATTACAAAGAAAGTAGGCTGTTTGGAGATTATTAAGGAGATGGTGTCAAGGCAGTGGTTTCTAAAGCGTTGTTTCATTAAAAAAGGGTGAGGTAAGTTGAAGCTGAGGGTTTATGTAATTGTTCTTTACAGTTGCTCTCTTCAGTAACACAAAGTGATTGAATCACCTTTTAAGTAGGTGAACCACAAAAAAGCATTCAGCTAATGACTGAGTTAATCCAGAAAAAATTCAGCTGTCTGCTCCCTTGTCCCTCCCTATTGGAATTAGTTTTAAGTAACTAGAGAGGTGTTTGGTCTTGTTAACCAGGAGGAGGAGCTTGAAGTGTGTTGAGGGCACGACTGAAGTTGCTTCACCTTGCCCTCTTAGCCAGGGATAATTGCTCTCTGATGTGTGTAAAAACACCTTTCTTTCCAGATGCTCAAGTGCTTCTCAAGACCCAAACCAAACCAAATCCACTACCTTCAGGTACATAGTAGAAATACCCCATAGGGTTTCCAAGGCTGTAACCTTCATGGAAGCAGACTGCCACATCTTTCTCCTGGGTTTGAACCACTCACCTTCTGGTTAGCAGTTGAGTGCCTAACTATTTCAATACCTGTGGGTAGAGAACCTGTTACAGATGTAATTTGTTTTCTAGTAAAAAGATGGTCATCAAAAAGTATATAAAGTACAAATAGAAGGTGAAACAGAGATTCTGAAACTCAGGGAAGTGGTATTGTGGCTATACTGTTACAAAAGAAACATGAATTGAACACTTTAAAAGCATAACAAAACTTCATTTTTGTTATGCTTGTAGTATGTTGCTGAGATGTTCATCTTCTCTATCTTGACAGTTGGGCTCTTAGTCTCCAAAATGGAAAATTAAGCGAATGACCCTCTGTGGTTTTCATTTCAGATGTAAGGAGTCTGTGTGTCTTACCTTCCCTAACTGAGTGTTGGTTACACTAATTAGTTGTCTGTGTTTACTTTATCCTTAACTGTGCAATTTAGATCCAAATGGCATTCTTATTCCACTAATAAGACTGCTGTCAACATTTGCAAAAGTCTGCTATTCATATTGGGTCATTTCCTATAAAATTTCTGAAATAACTGCCCCAGATACCTGATAATACTACTTGTACATGCTGTTTGGGAAGAATAAAAATTTAGGAAAATAATTAACATAAATAAAGAAAACAAAATTCAGAAGACAGTTTGAAAACTTAAAACGAAAACTTTTAAGTTAATAGTCCTAAATATTTTTCAAAACAGCCCTTTACATTTTCTCGTTAAGGAAACTGGCTCAGGAAGTGCAGCTTATTCCCAAAACTGGAGGCAAATTCCACAACTTGTCAGAATTGGAACCCTTAACCTCAGATTCCTTTGCCTCCTGATTTAGCCTGTAGATCTGACTGTTCCCCCCCAGGGAGATGGCCTACCAAAGTTTAGGGTCAGGAAAACTCAACAGTGAGAAATACCAGATTGTTTGATTCACAGTCTTTAAGGGAAATGTTGGAAGCACTATTACCTAGGTAACAGAAAACAAAAATGGACAAAACATCTAGAAAGAACAGGGATGAGAAGAATAATCTCATGGTCACCCTTAAAGAGGGTAGACCAGAAGACAGATTAAACATCTGTCTTCTACTAGATTTGTGCTGCAGTGTGAAGTGATGTTTTAAGGACATTTGAATGTTTCATGCAAAACCTGGGATAATGTCTAGTGACTTTTTACCTTCCCCTCTATTTTTTTTTTTTAAATGCTTTGTTGTGAATTATGCGATAGTTCACATGGGAGGACATCAGCTTCACATTGATCCCGTCGTACATCATTTCTTGCCATAGTCACAGTCCCCTCCGTGCATCATCGACCCACCAAAGGATACCTCTGCAAGCCTGCACCCCTGTCATCTGCATACCACTCCTTTCCCTCTCCAGGTCCAAAGTCTCCAGCTGCTCCATCTCCCCATATCATCGCCTCAGCCTCTATCCCTGGCATCATTGCTTCTCTGGGTAGGGTTCCATTCTCTGCTCTTCTCCTTCTATGGTCCCAGGGACCTCTGTTCCTAGACTGTAAGGTCAATCACTCCTCCTCCCTTTGCCCCAAAACGTCTACCTTCACATTTCTAGCCCTTACAATCAGTCCTGGTAACAATTGTTTGCCATTGTATCACAAGGGACCTATCTGCATCTCCTTTTATCAGCCCTGACTAGGCAGAATGGATACCTCTCAGTAGAGATTCCACCTTGCTTCACACCCTCTGAATCTAGGTTTCCCTTCTAATTTTTAACCTCTCAGGTTCCTATCAAGGAGCCCTGGTAGCTTAGTGGATTACGAGCTGGGCTGCTAACCTCAAGGTCAATAGTTCAAATCTGCTAGTCACTCTGAGGGAGAAAGAGGAGACTTTCTGCTCCCATAAAGATTTACAGCCTATACATTGTTGCTATGAGTCTGAACCAACTCAGTGACACACCACCACCACCACCGTGATTTGTACCTTAAGAACTTTTGTGTTGATGCAAATAATTTGAATTATAGGTAAATTCAAAGAACATTGAAATCACTTATAATTGTGTCTCTCAGAGACAACTACTTTTATTATTTTGTTGTGTTTTTTTCTAGACTTTTGTGTGTATAATTTATTTTTGTACATATTTGATATATGTACTTTCAAATATATTTTAATGTTATTTTTTAAGATTTTTTAAAAAAAATAGATACCCCTACTCAAAATTCAAAAAGTATAAAAAGAGATCCCATAAAGGTGCTATCTCCCTGTGTGCTATCTGGCCAGAGCCCCTAGCTGGTACAAATAGTTGGTGTGCTCTGCTGCAAACTGAAGGGTTGGGGGCACCTCAGGTGATAGGCCTGGGGGATCTCCTTCCATGAAATAGCCATGGGAAACTCTGCTCGGACACACATGGGCATGTCATGAGGCTTGATAACAACGGGTTTGGCCATCTGGCAAGCAATCATAGTCTCTTCCACACAACTAATACATGTTTTAAATTCTTGAGTATCTACTAATCATCTTTGTGCGTAAGACTTTGAACCAAACTTCTAACTGTTTCCTTAGGCTGAATTCCTGGAAGAGTATGAAGTGTTTTTAAAGGCCAAAGAATTAGTGCCAAATTGGTACAGCCTTCTTGGAAAGCAATTCCTGTTACTAGTATATGAATGTATAGCTCATAATTTTTTAAGTCCAACTGCTTTATTGCTGATTACCTAGATTTCATGGAGTGTGTGTGCCCTTAAGTGGACTCTGTCTCTTAGCGACCCTATTGGACAAAAGAGAAGTACTCCATGAGATTTTCTAGGCTTGAAATCTTTTCAGATTGCTAGATCTTTTCTACCATAGAGTGACTGGTGGGTTCAAAGAGCCAACTTTTTGGTTAGCAGCCCTAGTGCTTTACAATTGAACCACCGTGGCTCCTAGATTTTATGTCACACACCATCCATTGCTGTCAAGTCAATTCCGTCTTATAGAGCCCCTGTGTTGTTAAGTGTTCCCTAGTTGGTTTGACACTAACAACCTGTTAAGGTTTCCACCAGCCTTGTGAACTGCCAATATGTGGTTATCAGTCTAGTGCTTATCCTACAGTGCCACACCAGGACTCTCTAGAGACCCTGTTGGTCATAGGGTTTCCAAGACTGCAAATTTTATTTTGAATAGACAGCCTTATATTTGTCCCAGGGAATGACTGGTGAACTACCGATCTTATGGTTAGCAGTTCAAAGCTTAACCTACTACACCACCAGGACTTCTTAGATTTCATGTTATACCTTATTTAGCATATATTAAATGCTCTCAGAATCCTGTTGCTAATAACACTGCCCCTTTAAGTCATGGCAAACAAAGTCAAACCAGAGTGGACCTCACATTGTAAAATGTGTATGTGTTGGGATGATAACCTGAATGGGAAAAATTGCAGCTAGCTGCCTGTCAGAAACATAACCTCCCATTAGAAAACAAGAGTAACAAAGTTACTGAATCTCTTGACTGGTAGTCAAAAACAGTGGTGCCCAGCTCAAAGGTGGCAGCTGATCTTGTGGCTTTGAATGTGTGTCCTTCCCCATAGACCTGGCCTGCATCAGTCTCCTGAAAGGACTCACTGTGCCTCTTTTAAGTCCCCCATTCCAGGACTTCAACTCATAGTTTTTCCCTGTCTGGTTAGCATTCTGCTACACTAACAGTTTACAAATTTTGATCTGTTCTGATTTCACTGTGTCAGCCATGACTATACTGGTTTGAACTGGTGTGGAGCCCGGGATCTGTGGCATTTTTCCAAGTGAATGAGGGTAAAATAGTAATATACAGTCTGCTAAAGATCAGAACCACGACTATGACCTAGCCAACCTGTACACATCTCTCCAACTGAAATAACTTGACGCAAACATAATGTTTTAGGTACTTGATGAGACACGTGGTTGGTGGCTATTATCTTGACTATTTGAGTCTTTCATCTGCTTTTTTTCCTGGAGTATTACGAAGGAATTGACATTTACGAAAGTTCTTTTGCACATAAGTTGCATATAGGTTTATTTTGTTTTAGCTGGCTGAGCCAATGAAGTGTATATCTTACATTTAAGTGCCTTTGAGTCACTTCCAACTCATAGCAGCCCTATGCAGAACAGAACGAAACACAGCCATGTCCTGCGTCATCCTCACAATCATCGTTACACTTGAGTTCATTGTTGATGCCATTGTGCCAGTACATTTTGTTGGGAGGGTCTTGCTTTTTTTCACTGATCCTCTATATTTCCAAGCATGATGTCCTTCTACAGGGACTGGTCCTTACTGATAATATGTCCAAAGTATGAGAAACAATCTCAGGTTCTTACATAGTAGTACTGTGTTAATGATTGCATTTTATAACCTTAGATTGTTGTTGTTGTTGTTATTAGGTGCCATTGAGTCAGTATTGACTTAATAGCGACCCTATGCACAACAGAACCTAAGATTAGTTGAGGTCTATTCTGAGGACAGTTTATTACAATGTCAAAAACCAAGCTAAATTCAAGGGATGGCAACAAGAACTAGTATTAATCAGCAAATATAATTAAAAGTCTTTTATTAAGGAAAAAAATGTCAGACTAGGAATTAGAATATTTTTATTAATTAACCAGCTAACCACATTTTTATCAATTAGCTGTTTTGCCAAGGTACATCATCAATTTACCTTGACAAGTCAGAAAGGGGAAAACTTTAAAAAGCACTAAGTAGTTTTAAGTTGATTTCAGAATAGGACTTCATCATTTTGTTCTTATAACAAAATTATTTCACTGCTGAATTTTATGTAATGTTCAAAAAGGATGAAATTTGCACTGTTTCCACGGCATTGGCTGACAGCATAAAACATCCACTGAGCAGGCTATAATCCCTTTGTGCATTCTAATTTGTGCTAAAGTAGAGCACAGCCACAACTCGAGATTTCCCTCCTTGTTTTCCTTAAGCTTGACTATGTACAATTTTCTTTGTATTAGTAAATTTTAAGAATGCTCCTGAGGTGAGGAAGCTCAAGGGTTTCTAAAGCATGGCCCTATTTTGAAATGGGCCAATTTTGCCCAAGTTGTTGGTGATTAGTCTGTACCCCAGAAGACCTTGCTTGATAAAGATGGTCATTAAAGCCTTGAAAAAACAAACCAGTTGTTGTGGAGTCGATGATCTGTTTTAGAGAGACACTATAAGATAAAGAGCTCTGGTAGCGTAATGTTTACTGTCAGCAGTTCAAAACTACCAGCTGTTCCTTGGGAGAAAGATGAGGTTTTCTGCTCCTGTAAAGATTTACATTCTCGGAAACCCTGTATTGGGTCGCTATGAGTCGGAACTGACTCCACCCAACTCCACGGCACATAACAACAACAACAACATAAGAGATGTTCCTTGGATTTTTCTAGGCTGTTAGTCTTTTTGGAAGCAGACAATCTCATCCTTTTTTCTGGTGGGTTTGAACTGCAGACCATTTGATTAGCTGCTTTACCCACTGTGCTCCTTTTGGTATAGTTTTGCCTGATGTGGCACTGTAGGATAAGCATTGTACTGCTGACTATAAGGTTGGCAGCTCAAACCCACCAGCTGCTTCTCAGAAACCCTATACAGGGTCGATATAAGTGGGAACTGACACAGACGGCAGTTAACAGCATCAACAACTAACAAAAGACATGTTTCAATAACTCAAAAACAACACTGCCATTATTAGTATTTTCTAGTTTTATAAAGATGCCATAGCAATTTTCCTTTTTTACAGAAATTAAAATTTATAAGCACTACTTTTGAATCTAACCTGATAATACGGTAAAGAAATAATGTTGCATCATTTGTAGTGATTCCTATTGAGATAAAAAGACATAGCAGGTGATTTGATAGGCTAGAGTTCTTTGGTTAAGGTGAGAAAGTCTTCCTTCATTCCTTCGCAAATTCAAACTAATGAGTTTAAGGGGAAGCTTTTAGTTGTCCGCATATTGTGTTTTTGGCCCATCCCTCCATGATCATTTGTGAAGTGTCTCCTTGAGAGAGGCTTTATTTTGTAATGCTTACTGGCAGATCAGTTTTCTTCTCCTGCTGCTTCACTCGCAGTATTTTTCTCTTTTGTTGGCTGTATAGTGTTAATTCATTTATCTGGGGGCATATTAGGTAAGAGCATGTTTTTCCAAAGTTGCTTCCCCCAAAACATCTTACATTAGTTTTCCTTTCATCAGAGTTATGAAAACATGGTAAACCTTTTTTCCTTTCTATCAGGGAAGGCATTACTCATGAAAAAGCTAGTGTCTTCTAAAGATTCTTAGTGAAGTAAGATTATCAGTATCTGAGTCCCAATCCAGTACTTTTCCCCAAAAGATTACCCTTGTTCTTATTAGAGTTCCTAGTTACTGCTTCCAGTTTAATGTATTTGTTGTTAAAGTAAATCACACATTTTCATGGTTTTTTGGGAGATATGGTAGTCCAGTGGTAGAATTCTCTGTGGAGACTCAACTTCACGTCATTTGCAGCCACCACCACTATTATGTCATTGGAGATTTTTTGTTGAGATGATGCTGAATAGGCTTCAGTGGAGCCTCCAGACTAAGGCCAGCTAGGAAGAAAGGCCTGGTGAACTACTATAAAAAAAGAAACCAATGAAAACATTATGGATCACAGCAGTCTGATCCCATTGTACATGTGGTCACTGTGAGTTGGGGACTGACTTGATGGTATCTAAAGACCACAGCAAAGACAAGTTGTGTTAGCAGTTAGCAGCATGTCTCGCCCTAGATTCTCTCTCAGTGTCATATAGGTAAGAACTGATACTGAGGTTTTCATTGGTAAGCTGCAGGAATAAAAGTGAGGATGCTAGACAGAGTAAACAATTAATTCTTAGTATATTATTGTTGTTGTTGTTAGATGCCATCGAGTCGGTACCGAATCATAATGATCCTATGCACAACAGAAAGAAACACTGCCCAGTCCTGGGCTAACCTCACAATTATTGCCACACTTGAGGCTGCCACTTGGCCAATCCATTGATTGATGCTGCCACTTTGCCAATCCATCTTGTTGTGGGGTCTTCCTCTTTTTCTCTGACTCTCCACCTTACCAAACATGATAGCCTTCTCCAGCGACTGTTCCCTCCTGACAATATGTCCAAAGTATGAGAGACGAAGTTTGGCCGTCTTGGCCCCTAAGGAGCACTCTGGCTGCACTTCTTTCAACACAGATCTATTGATTCTTTTGGCAGCCCAGGGCACTTTCAATATTCTCCTCCAGCACCATAACTCAAATGCATCAATTCTTCTACGGTCTTCCTTAGTCACTGTCCAGCTTTTGCATGCATATGAGGTTATTGAAAATATCATGGCTTGGGTCAGGCGCACCTTAGTCCTCAAGCTGACATCTTTGCTCTTCAACGCTTCAAAAAAGGTCTTGTGCAGCAGATTTGTCTAATGCATTACGTCATCGGATTTCTTGGCTGCTGCTTCCATGAGTGTTGATAGTTGATCCAAGAAGAATGAAGTCCTTGACAACTTCAATCTTTTTCTCCATTGATAAGAATGGTATTTATTGGTCCAGTGGTGAGGATTTTTCTTTTCTTCACATTGAGATGCAATCCACACCAAAGGCTGTGGTCCTTGATCTTCATCTGTAAGTATTTTAAGTCCTCTTCACTTTCAGCAAGCAAGGTTGTATCATCTGCATATCACAGGTTGTTAATGAGTCTGTCTTCCTGCAATCCTGATGCCACATTTGTTTGTTTTTTTCCATAGAACCCAGCTTCTCGGATTCTTAGCTCAGCATACAGATTGAATAAGTATGGTGAAAGAATACAACCCTGTTGCACACCTTTCTTAATTTTAAGCCATTCATTGTTCCCATGTTCTGTTTGAACAGCTGCCTCTTGGTCCATGTACAGATTCCACATGAGCATAATTAGTGTTCTGGAATACTCATAATACCTTGCATGCGTATTCCACAGCTTGTCATGATCCACACAATCGAAAGCCTTTGCGTAGTCAATAAAGCACAGGCAAACATCTTTCTGGTATTCTCTGCTTTCAGCCAAGATCCATCGGATATCAACAATGATATACCTCATTCCACGGCCTCTTCTGAATCCAATTTGAACCTCTGGAAGTTCTCTGTCAATGTATGCTTGCAGCCGTTTTTGTATTACCTTTAGTAAAATTTGACTCGCATGGGATAGCAAAGACATTGTCCGATGATTTCTGCATTCCCTTCGGTCACCTCTCTTTGGAATGGACACAAATACACATCTCTTCCAATCAGTTGGCCAGATTGTTGTCTTCCAAAATTCTTGGTAGAGATGAGTGAGTGCCTCCAGTGCCACCTCATTTTCTTGAAAGAATTATTCTACCAATTCCTGGAACCTTGTTCTTTGCCAGTTCCTTCAGTGCACCTTGGAATTCTTCCTTCAGTATCATTGGCTCGTGATCATACCTCTTGAAATGGTTGAACATCAACCATTTTCTTTTGGCACAGTAACTGTGTATTCCTTCCATCTTCTTTTCATGCTTTCTGCATCATTCAATAATTTGCCCAGAGAATCCTTCAATAACGAAAGTCGAGGCTTGAATATTTTCTTCAGTTCCTCCAGCTTGAGAAAGAAATGTTGAGTGTGTTCTTCCCTTTTGTTTTTCTGACTCCAAATATTTGCATATTTTGTTGTAATATTTGACTTTATCTTCTCAAACTGATCTTTGAAAATTTCTGTTCAGCTCTTGGACCTCCTCATTTCTTCCATTTGCTTTAGCATCTCTATGCTGGATAGCAAGTTTCAGTGTCTCTTCTGACATCCATTTTGACCTTTTCCTTCTTTCTTGTCTTCTCAATGACTTTTTGCTCTCTTCATGTGATGTCATCCCACAGCTCTTCTGGTCTTCAGTCCTTAGTGTTCAATGTATCAAATCTGTTCTTCAGGTGATCTCTAAATTCAGGTGGAATATATTCAAGGTCATATTTTGGCTCTTGTGAACTTGTTTTCATTTTCTTCAGCTTCAGTTTTAATTTGCATATGAGCAGTTGATGGTCTGTTCTACAATATGCCCTTCATCTTGTTTTGGCTGATGATATGGAGCTTTTCCATCATCTCTTTCCACAGATGTAGTCAATTTGATTTCTGTATATTCCATCTGATGAGGTCCATGTGTATAATTGTCTCTTATGCTGCCCAAAGAAGGTATTTGAAATGCACCAAGGCCATATTTTCCAACTACTGATTCCTCTTCTTTGTTCCCAGCCTTTGCATTTCAATCACCAGTAATGATCAATATATCTTGATTGCATGTTTGATCAATTTCACATTGAAAAAGTTGGTAGTATATTGGTATTTGTCAAATTATTAGTCATAGTATTGACTATCCTATGTATCCTACAATCTTTGCTTTGCAATAACAATGACTATCACCAACATAGTAATAACACACTGACAAATAAAACTTCTTGGTTGTTTCCTATGTACTGGACACAGCTTTAAGTGCTTTATGTGTGTTAACTTACATAAACCTATAACTGTTCATCTGTTATGCGTTCAGTTATGTCCTCCCACACAAACCCCTATTCCTGTGGATTTAATTTTATTTGAGATATGGTTTTCTTTGTTATGCTTATGAGACCATATTAGTGTATGGTTTATTCTAAACCTAATCAGTGCTGAGTTGTAAGAAGCAGCCTAGACAGAGTGATAAGCAATAGGGTAAAGGTAGATACCAAGTGAAAAACGTAGATGCCAAGCGAAAAATCACCACGGAACTCAAAACCAACTTGTTGGCATGTAACAACAGAAGGTGAGACAAGAATCTCTAAGACAAGCTGACAGAGACAGCCATCCCTTAGACCTGAAGCCGTGAATTTGGACTTATGGCCTTCTAAACTGAGAAAATAGGTTTCTATTTTTTAATGCCATCCACCTTTATTTCTGTTATAACTGTACTGGATAGCTAAGACACTCCTTTATGAGAGTGATATTGTTATTATCCACATTGTGTAGACGAGAAATTGGAAGCATAGAGGTGTTAAGGACCTTGTCTAAGGTTACACTGCTAATAAGTGGTTTCATGTGGGATTTGAATCCATGTTGTCTGTTCTCATCTCCACGCGCTTGGATAATTTGGCTTCTCACAGATAAAAGAGATTCAAACTGTTACAATAAAAGTCATTCAGCAAAATGTTTGTTATATTGGACCTTGATCCTGTAATTTACCTGTGTGTGTTATATAGTATTGTAACTACAAAATAGTGTCATTTGTTCTGCTTTGAATGCCATGAGTCTTCATAAAGTTTTCCAGGTTTTAATTGTATGCAACATGAGAAAGGCGTATGTGGGTGAATGTTGTGAATATTTCTATAATTAAAAAAGGTTAAATATAGTCTGTTAGCTATGAAAAATGTATGTATTTTTAGCAGTAATACAAATTCTGAAAATTGTTTATTTCTATAAAAAGGCCATAGAAAGGCCTGTTGCTTTTCTTTGAGTCAGTAAGCATATTGATCTATTTAAGAAACCTCACAGTCTTAACCATGAGTTTGTATTCATTTGGAGCATAGCTTTGTTTTCTCTAGGATATATATTTTCCAGTTTAATATTAGAATTCTGATAAAGAGAATCCACATTCACAGAGCTAGACCAACCCAAACATTGATTAGAGCTTGACCATATACATTTTAGAATATTTATTGAATTCATATGTTATTTTTAAAAGGCTTAGGGATACTGAGGCCTCTTGGTGAACCTGGTTTACTTTCATCTTGGTTCCCCTTGAACCTGGCTATACTTACGGTGGATATGGTTTACAGTTTGCACATATCCCAAGGTTTTATATTTCAAGGACTCAGAAACTTACAGCATAATTCATACATGTTTAACCTTGTGAATCAGTTCTGAAATTTAGCTTCATTTCCTATTAAAGAGCCTACACGTTAAAAAAAAAAAGTTTGTTGAGGTTTGGACAGTTTATTAATGTGAAGTAAGGTATGAGTCTATAACATTCAGATCATTTCTTATATCCTTTCTTAAAAATAGATTTAATAAGACATAATTGACTTACAAGAAACTATATGTTTAAAGTATAATTTGATTTGTTATGAAATATGTAAACAACCATGAAACCATTGCCACAAGTAAGAAAATGAACATAACTATTTCCTCTAAAACATTTCCTTGTTTCCCTTCCAATCTTTCTTACCCCCATCACCAGAAAACCTGCTGTCTTTGTAGATTAGTTTGTACTTTAAAGAATTTTGTAAAAGTGAAATCATGCACTACTTTTGATCTGGCTTCTTTCATTCAGTATAATTATTATGAGATTCATCTATACACTTGCATGTGTTGTTGTTAACCAATGTTAATATTAGGTTGGCCCCCCCAACTCATGGTGACCGCAAGTACAATGGGATCAGAACTATGGATTAAGATTTTCATTGGCTGCTTTTTGAAAGTCTGTACATTGCCAGGTTCTTGTTAGTGTGTCTTACTCTGGAAGCTCCACTGGAGCCTGATCATCTTAGTACACGCAAACCTTCATTGACAATGGGTGGTGACTATGCATAAGGTACACTGACTAGGATCTGTACCAATGAGCCACTACTGACCTTGCCCCTGCATGTATGAATAGTTTATTCCTTTGTGTTTCACTGACTAGATAACCTACAATTGCTTATTTGTTTATAAGCCCTGACTGCAAATTTCTTAACAAAATATCTTCCTGTAAATGGTGCAGTGAAAACTGGAAATGCTTATTTGGACTTAGTAAATACCATTAAAATATGAGAATAAGTTAAAAAGTGATTGTGTTGGTGGTTGTGTGCTATGGAGTTGATTCCAACTCATAGCGACTCTGTATAGGGTTTCTGAGGCTGTACATCTATATAGGAGCAGAAAAGCTTCATCTTTCTCCCGAAGAGCCACTGATGGTTTCAAACTGCTGACCTGTGGTTAGCAGCCCAACTCTTACCCACTATGCTACCTGAGCTCCTTAAGTTAAAAAATAATGCTACAAAAATAGACACTGGTGGGTGAGAGAAAGGAATAGTCAGAAACATCACCATAGAAAGCTTGTAAGTTCGTCTTCTGCCTGTAACTGATTGGAATACCTAAAATGGCACTACAATGTGCCCAGAGAAGGAGGCTTCCTGCGGAGCCTCTGAAATACATAAGACTAGAGGTAGAAGCCTGAACCACATCCAGATCTCCAGAGATGGGAAATTTCCACTTGAAAAGACGAGCAAACCAGCCTGGAGCGGCTAGAAGAACAGAAGATACTTCTTGAAAGAAAGACCTACAGAAAAAAAAAAAAAAAAACAGTAGAGGCAGACAAACTGTTAACAAGAACAAACAAGTTGTTTGCCCAGGAAACATCAAGGCAAGTGGTCGGGTCCCCTCAGTGCAAACCCCCTTCCAAGAATAAGACTCAATGGGAATACATGCTCTGATTGGTAACCTCGCTTGTCACCGATAAGGGGAAGTGAGGGAAAAACAGCAATGAAGTGGTGAGCTAATCCCTACAATATGGAGAGTGAAGCATACATCTGATAAAAAGAGAGATAATAACACTTGGAGATAATACCCACTTGACCTGACTTCAGTGACTGGATGATCAGAGCTCAACCAGAAGAAGAAAAAAGAGGAAAAAAAGAGTAATCTGATACAGTTTGATGAACTTGACCTACACCTATGGATGCAGTAACTCAAAAGAGGGAACAAATCCTTACACATAGAGTAGACAGGGATGGGCAACTTAGACATTGGCTACCCAAATTGGGGTGGCAGAGCTACAAAGGCAAGAAGTGACTGGCTTACAAGCTTTCAAGAGGGAACCTAGAGCCAGGGGGCATGGAGGAAGGCAGAATCTCCAGTGAGTACTTTCCAGTCTGTCTAGGCGGAGCTAATGAAATGAAATGCAGATGGGTCTCTTGTGATACAATAGTGAATAATTGTTATCAGGACTGATTGTGAGGGTTGGATATGTAAAGGTAGATGTTTTATAGCAAGGAAAGGAGTGATTAACTTTCCAGTCTAGGATCGGAGGGCTCTAGGACCATCAACGGAGAAGAGCCGAGAGCGGGACCCTACCCAGAGAAGCAGCTATGCCTGAGATGGAGGCAGAGACTATGACGTGGAGCCATGGAGCAGCTGGGGACTTTAGATCCAGAAAGGGAGAGCGACTGTGTGCTGAAGACTAGGGGTTGGGGTTTGAGGGGGAGGGAAGTGTAGGGGGCAGGCTTGCAGGGTATACCCTTTGGTTGGTTGATGATGCGTGGAGGGGATTAGAACCATGGCAATAAAACGATATACGATATAATGAATGTAAAACTAATGTTCTCCCATGTAAACTATCATATAATTCACAGTAAAACATTAAAAAAAGTGAAAAAAAATAATGCTACAAAAAACATAGAAATCTTTATCATACAAAAATATAAAAATGTGTGAAGCTGTTATTTCTTAATATATTCTTCATCTAGGTCTTTTTAACTTCTGAAGGTTGTGTTTCCATTTCTACTGCCTGAAGAATTCTGCTCTCTTGGATTTACACCATGTCAATATGGCAGTTTCAGCATTCTTGAGGGACTCAAATCATGTTTCTTTTCAGTGTTCTTTGAATTCTGGCACCAAAAAGAAGTCTGAAGGGACTAGATTAGAGCTGTAGGCTGTAGGACAAGGTTTCCCAACAAAATTCTCATAAGACAGCCCTTGCATTGTGATGAGGAAAAAAAATCCTTGCTATTACTTTCCTGGTTTGTTTTTTTCTCACTAATGCAGTTTTCAATTTTCTTAAAACTTCTTCCTAATAAGCTCCTTGATGTGACACTGTAGGATAAGTATTGGACTACTGATCACAAAGTTGGCAGTTCAGACTCATCAGCTGCTCCTCAGAAACTCGATACAGGGTCTCCATGAGTTGGAACCAACTTGATGGCACTTAACAAAAATAAGCCTCCATGATTGTCTTGTCTCCTTCCAGAAAAATCTGTCAAGATTATCACTTTGAAATTCCAAAAATCAGTGGCCATAACCTTCTGAACTGCCCTCTTTGCCTTGTATTTAATTGGCCTAGTAGATCCCGTTGGAAGCCACTGATTTGGTTGGACATATTCTTTGGAGGTACCCTAATGAGGTTGTTGTTGGTAGGTGCTGTCAGTTATGACTAGCTATCCTATGCACAATAGAACTTAACACTGCCCATTGCCCAGTCCTGTGCCATCCTTGCAATTATTATGTTTGAGCCCTTGTGTCAATCCATCTTGTTGGGAGTCTTCCTCTTTTTCTTTGACCTTCCATGTTACCAAGCATGATGTCCTTCTCTAGTGATTAGTTCTTCCTGACAATTCCAAAGTATGAGAGATGAAATCTCATCCTTGCTTTTAGGGAGGAATCTAGTTGTGCTTCTTCCAAAACAGGTATGTTTGTTGTTTTTACACTTCTGTAATACTTTCTGTATTCTTCGACAGCACCACAATTCATTGTCCAACTTTTGCATGAATATGAGGTGATTAAAAATACCATGGCTTCGGTCCTCAAAGTGATGTCTTTACTTTAAGCACTTTAAAGAAGTCATGTGCAGCAGATTTGCCTAATGCAGTATGTCCTTTGATTTATTTACTGCCACTTGTTTGAGTGTTGGCTGTGAATCCAAGCAAAATGAAGTCTTTGACAACTTCAGTCTTTTCTCCATTTAATTATGATGCTATTTATTGGTTCACTGATGAGGATTTTTGTTTTCTTTACATTGAAACACAATCCACACTGAAGGTTGTAGTCTTTCATCTTCATCAGTAAGTACTTAAAGTCCTTTTAGCTTTCAATAAGCAAGATTGTGTCATTTGCATATCACAGGTTGTTAATGAGTCTTCCTCCAATACTAATCGCGCGTTCTTTTTATAATCCAAGTTCTCAGATTATTTGTTCAGTATACAGATTGTGTAAGTATGGTGTAAGGATGCAACCCTCATGTATGTATACCATTCCTCATTTTAAACCATTCGGTATTCCCTTGCTCTGTTTGAATGATTGCCTGTCTGTGTACACATGAGCACATGTACACAATTTAATGTTCTGGAATGCCAATTCTTATGAAGATTATCCATAATTTGTTATGATCCACACAGTTGAATGCCTTTGCATAGTCAATAAACATTTTCCTAGTATTCTTTGCTTTCAACCAAGATCCATCTGATGTTAGTAGTGATATCTCTTGTTGTATGTCCTTCTGAATCCAGCTTAAATATCTAAATGAGACCAAGAACTTGTCTTCAGCCATCTACTGATAGTAGAGACGTGTGTAAACATGTTTTGTTTGGAATAAATCAGTGCATGTTTGAACTGGAGCCCTAGGAGCAATACTTTTTGACTTACCTTCATGCACAGTGGGAAGTGGAGGTGTAAGGGGGATCTGAGGAGTTAGATATAGGGACATTGAGATTTGCTTGTGGGCGATTTCTAACTTATTGGTTGTGATACTAGGGGGAGGTTGGTACCATTTACTGGGATAGAGTTCTTTCCCAGTGAACTGGAAGCATTGTTCTTCCTGGAAATACGTATTTTTTTTAGGGATATTTCTAAACTATTCATCCTTTAGAAACCCGCACAATATGACTTTTTTCTTAGAGTCTTTCTTGACATCTCTTTGCCTTCTTTTCCCCATGGCTAGAAATAACCTCCCCCTTCTCTGAACTTCTGTTGAACTTTGTAATGTCATTTTGTAATGTAATTTTTTATCACCTAACTTCTTGTATTCTGTTTATTTGTACGTGTGTTGAAAACTGCTTAAAGGGATGTTTTCTGTATCTTAATAGTTTCATAACTAAACAGTAATTATTTTTTTAATGAACATAATGTACTATGTTCTTAGGGAGGTGTGGGTTCCATGAGGGAATATATAATTTAGCCAGTTAAAACTGCTGTGTACCTTCAGGTATCTACACAAGAAGAATTCATTAGGATAATGTAAAACCCTACAACTGAACTACTTTGGTTAAATATGAATACTTTTGCTCAAAGTGTTTCAGCATAATAGATTGTTAGTTGCTGATGTGTAATCCATTCATCTGAACCTGATAAACCAAGCATTATTGTTGTTAGGTCTCACCAAGTTGATTTTAACTCAAAGCAACTCGGTGTGATAAAGTAGAGCTGCATCATAGGGTTTCCTAGATTGTAATCTTTACAGGAATAGATTGTCAGGGCTTCCTTCTGACGCATTGAGCTGCTAGGTAGATTCATACCACCAGCCTTTAGATTAGCAGCTGAGTGCTTAATCTATGTACTACCAGGGATCCTTGTATAGAGCTTAGCTATTCAGATCATACTGATGAGACTTAAATCATATTGATACATTATATGTCTCATACTGGATTCTCATTTTACAGATCTAAGTCATGTACTATAAGAGCCCAGGTGGTGCAATGGTAAAGTGCTTGGCTGGTAACCAACTGGTTTGTGGTTTGAACCCATTAGTCACTGGGGATGGAAGGTGAGGGTAGAGATGTGGAGGAAAGTCCTGATGAGCTTCTTGTTCCATTAAAGATAGGAAACCCAATGGGGCAGTTCTACTCTATTTTATAGGTTCACTGTGAATTGGAATGAGTTTGATGGCACACAACAGCAACATATTATATAGTGAAGGGTAATTTTGAAGACCTTGGAATGAGACTATTTTATAAAGATCAAAATATTCCCTTTTACTTTCTCTAATAGAGTAATAAAGTAATTGATAATGTTGTAAACAATCGCCTTTTTGATGATTTGATCTGGGTATCTACAAAGGCTAACTTCATAATCAGATTCAGTTTCAGAGGTGAACTGGATTCTAACCATTCTGTTTAAGTATTTTATGATATTTTAGTATTTTAGATAACAATACATAAATTTGGCTCCCAAGTAGCTGGTGAACTGCATTTTGTAATAGATTTTTATTTAAAAAAAAAAAAAAAATACTGTTTCTTGAGTGAAGGCAATAGCAAGACCTTACAAATAAATTTGAAATATGATTCTTTAGTGTTCTCCTAATTTGTTTTAGAGAATCAGGATGGTGGTGGTGACGTGTCATGGAGTCGGTTCCCACTCATAGCGATGCTGTATAGGTTACAGGGTTTCTGAGGCAGTCATTCTTTATGGCATTCTGAAGAAAGCCTCATCTTTGTCCTGCAGAATGACTGGTAGTTTCGAACTGCTGACCTTGTGGTTCGCAGCCAGATTCAGATTCGTAACCACTGTGCTACCAGAGCTCCTTAGAGAATCAGCGTAGGATCAAAGTAATCTTCTTTTCCCCAAGTTTTCACAAATCACCTGTTTCATGAAGTATTATTTCAGGTGATCATCATCAGATTTATTGGTTATCTATTGCTTTAAACCTACTCCTAACTTCTTTTTGAAAACAAGTACAGTATATTTTATAACACTACTTTAATCTTATCTTTTATTGTAGATTTCCTTTTATATTTCTACTTTTTAAATTGTGGTAATACATGTATAAAACAAAATATTTGTCATTTCAATGTTTTTTTTTTACCTGTGCAATTCAGCAACATTAATTATGTTCACTATATTTCTTTTAAATGTATATCTGTGTGTGTATATATACGTGAGTGTGTGTATATATGTATATATATATATTATTTTTTTTTAATTATTATTTTTTTTTTTACTTACACACACACACATACACATATATTTTAAATCTGGTTCCAACTCACAGCGACCCTGCCTATGCATAGCAGACGGAAACACTACCTAGTCCTGCATCATCCTTACAATTGTTATGTTTGAGACCACTGTCTTTGCCATTATGTTAGTCCATCTCATTGGGGTGTGTTCAGACTTAGAAACTGTGTTTGATCTCTTCTCTATTAATAAACATTGAGTAGTTCTGTTTTTTCTTTGTCATTTGTTGTTATTACACTATTTTCCCTAAGATCTAGACCACACTTAGCTTTTTAAAATTTGCTCTATACAGAATTTGTGTGGCACTGTGGGATGATGCATTGGACTGCAAGGTCACTTTGAACCACAAGGTTGGTAGCCCAAATTCACCAGCCGCTCCTCAGAAACCCTATACAGGGGTCACTATGAGTCAGAACTGACTCGAAGGCATTTAACAATAACACACATAACATAAAACAAAAACAACAAAACAGAAAAGCCACCCCGTGTTTATTTAACATTAACTCATTATTGTTTTAATCTTTCTGATACTGTCTTATCAGTTCTGAGTTTCTATGGCAGCTTGAGTCTAGAACTAAGAAAGCTACTGTTGGGCTGTGTTGTTTTTGTTTGTGGTATTCTGTACCTTAAAGACAAAGGCGCCCTGAGTCTTCTCTAAGGAGTTTGGAGGCCATGGAACAGATTCCTGTTGTTACTGCTGAAAGAAAAAAATCAATGACCACATGTGTCCCCTGCTCTGAGACTCATGAGATATTCAACTGAATGGGTTTGGAATGTTAGGTGAAGTGTGTAAACATTACTGAACATTATCAACCATCCTATTTTTGTCTGGTATAAGAAATTGTAGACAAGCATGGGATTGCTTATCTGTCTTATAAAGCCAACATCAGAGTTGAAAAATTGAATTTCTGCTGATGCACATTAATTCAAAAAGAAAAGGCTGCTGTCTGCTTTAGCTAATGCTTAAGTAAAAATGGAGATGAAATTGTCATGACCATTTGCTTAAATAATATTTTCAGGTCTTCAGAAAACTGTAGTAGGAATGCAGTAATAATGATGGGATGTCAAAAATGGCAGCAGAACTCATTTATCTCTTTGCGTCCTAGCATTTCTTCTCAGTGTGTGTCCAGGAGGCAAATGAATAAAAAAGACTGATTCATGAACTTGATGTACTATTGTTAGAGGCAAGTATTTCTTATGGTGCATGAAAAACCTTTACAGAAGGGTCAGGATTTTCATAGCCAGAAAGCGTTTTTTTGTTGTTATATTTTATAAAAAATTAGAGCTGGGATAAGTGTAGTTTTTGCATAATGATTAATAATTTGGATGTGTCAGATGTTACAGTCTAGCTCTTCATCTTAAAATTATTGTATAATATTGACATTCTATTTCTTTGCTCACATGCTACTGTGGACCATTTAAATTATATATTATATTTAAATCCTAGATAAAGTGACCAGAGGCTAGTAGTCTGCAGATAGAGTATACTAGAATTTCATTATAACATTGTTTATAATGCACAGCTGCTCTCTGTGTACCAGGGGAGGCTTGTGTGTTGCTGTGATGCTGATTAGATTTTAGTGGAACTTTTAGACCAAGGTGAACTAGGAAGAAAGGCATGGCAATCTATGAAAAACCTATGAATGAAAATCAGTCAGTGAAAGTCTTATGAATCACAATAGTGCAATCTGCAATGGACCATGGGCAGGACTGAACAGTATTTTGTTCATGGGGTTGCATAAGACCGCATGATTTAGTATCAAATCTAGCATGTTGACCAGTGTTTTTCTGATTGAGTACTTGAGCCATCTGACTAAGAATCAGCTAAAGTACTTGTTAAAAATGCAGATTCCTGGATCTCTTTTCTCTCTTGCTCTCCAGTAATCAAAATCTCTGGGGACCATCCCTAGGAACTGCATTTTAACAAGCACCCAGGTAATTCACATTAAAATTTGAGATCTGGTATAGGAGATTCTCAACATGTTATATGCATTGCTATCTTTTTTAGGATGGTTAATTAAGAGATCTTTGAAGACAGGTAAGAGCAAGGATAACATCTCTTTTCAAATCCTAGAGTTTTAAAACAAAGCTAACATATTGTAATATACAGGGTTAATTTCATTTATTAGTTTTTCCCAAGATGAAATTTGGACATAAGAGTTTATAACTCAAGGCTTTGAGCACCTAATGTTTATTTAAGCAGAGAGAAAGTAATGTTTCTAAAAACTAATTTCAGTTTATTGGGCTAAAGAATAACAGATAAGCTACACATTTAACTTGGCCTCTGACCTCCACTTCACTGACTTCTCTTTCTCTTTAGTGTTTTTCCAAAATTGGTTATCATCAAAAAAGGAAAAAAAATGTGAGGTTTCTTTTTCAGTGCTGTATGCAATTTGGTATTATGATATGTCTATCTGGGTCAGGATCTTCAAACTTTTTTTCTACCTCCAGAGGAAGTATTAAGTTGCCCTGGTAGCAAAATGTGGGTTGTTATGTGTTGGACTGCTAACCGCAAGGTCAGTAGTTCAAATATACCAATTGCTCCATGGGAGAAAGATGATGCTTTGTGCTTCTGAAAACATTTATAGTCCTGGAACTCTATACAGGGTCTTTCTGAGTTAGAACTGACTTGATGGCACACAACCATCAAAGAAAGGAAGTATTAGCTGGAAATGAGAGTGGACCCAACCCTACTTACTCTCTCTGTCATCCCCATGGGTGCTTCTGAGGCATTTTTCTGGGGACTCTAAGGCCTTGGGTATAATATATGAAAACCACTGGAAGGAGAATTAGCTAATATATATTAAATTATGAGTAGAAAAAATGTGAATCTCATATTCAATCCATAGAGCCGTGCTACTCAACCAGGGGGCAATTTAAGCTCCAGAAGACATTTGGTTGTGTTAGGAGACATTTTTTTTATGTTGTCAACTGAGGTGGGAGTAGGGGTGCCACTGGCATCTAGTGGGTAGCATCCAGAGATAGTACTAAGCATCCTACAATGCATAGGACAGCTGACCACAATATTGAATTATTTATCTGTAGGTGTCTAATTGTGCCTAAGTTGAGAAATCCTGCTGTAGAGAAACAAGCTTTCTAAATCAAAATTGAGTTAATGGACCAAGCAATAAGGATCTGTAAATAGTTGTGAAGAGAGCTGGTTTACTAGACCCGAAGCAAATGCTTTTGTAAGTGAATGGTTAGATAAATGTTAGTGATGATCCTCTTAGATTGTTTTCCCTTTATCAGGTTGTTGATTTTATAAAGAAATTTTATTAAACATATGTTTTATTTCAACAGTTTGTTTGATAAGAAAATATATTATTTATACTTTATGTATGATAATCTATTACTTTACCTCTCAGAATTCCCTCTTTAGAAGGGATTCTGTTATTTTATGACCAGCTTTTGTCAGCTGACTTGACAATTTTTAAAAGAAGTTTTTAACATCAGCATTATTCAAGTAGATTGACTTTTTTAAAAAGTGAAAATATTTCTACTTGTATGAAAGCTTTCTCCATAAGCTTGTTTGTATTAATTCACCATTATGTTTATTCAGCATTAAGAAAGTGCTGCAGAGAGGCCTGAGGCTAGTACTAGAGAATGCTTTGTCCAGGGCTGTGAGAAATACGTTCTATTAGGTCCTTAATAACTGCCAGTCATGGACATA
>NW_006408618.1:10016044-10019513 GCF_000296735.1 Chrysochloris asiatica
TGGCACTTAACAACAACATATATATATATATATATGGTGGTGGTGGTTGTATGCTGTGGAGTTTGTTCCAACTCATAGTGACCCTGTGTGGGGTTTCTGAGGCTTAAATCTTTACAGGAGCAAAACACCTCATCTTTCTCCCATGGAGCGGCTGGTAGTTTTAAATTGCTGACCTTGAGCCCAACTCATAACCATGACGCTACCAGAACTCCTTACATATATATATGAGAGGGAAATTAAGTATCTGATTGGTGGAGATTGCTGGGATGTTTGTAGTGTTTTATTTAAATATTCTCTCACTAAGTTATTTTTGTTTTTTGTCTTTCTAAGCCATTAGGGTGCTATCTCTTAATATGCAACATAATATACTGGCTTATTATTCTCAGTCATTTGGAACTCTGCTAACTAGACATGGTTTTCCCTCAGCTTTTCTCTTAGATCTTGTAGAAAACTTTGCACCTCAAAGCTTTCTATCACAGTATAAAATAACAGCTAACAGCAGTAATTTCACAGTTTTATGGTCAGCCACAAGTTTTACCTAATGTTTATTGGTTTATTTTAGCATTGAAGTGGTAGAAAACAATTTCATTAAATAGGAACAGAAGGTATTTGAAAACAGTAATTTTACATGCTGTAGCATGTGCATTATCATCTCATTTTATTTTGTCTGATGTTTGCTAGCTCAGCATATTGAACAGAGCTACTTTTGGATTCACACTGGGTGGCAATTGCTACCTCTGTCTTGCTATTGTAAAGTTAAGTTTCTGTGTCAATCAGTAAACAGATGTATTGTTGTTAAGTACTGTTGAGTCTGTTCCGACTCATAGCTACCCTGTAAATGGTTTCCAAGGAGTGGCTGGTGAGTTTGAACCAAAGACCTTGTGGTTCAAACCTACCTGGCAGTCCAGTCCATTTTCTAGCAGTGCCACACTTAAATGGTAAATAAGGAAGTCCTGGTGTGGCACTGTGGGTTAATATGTCAGACTGCAAAGCCATTTGAACTGCAAGGTTGGTGGATCAAGTTCACCAGCTGCTCCTCAGAAAGCTTGTATAAGGTCGCTATAGGTCGGAACTGACTCGGCACTTAACAACAACAAACCATAAGGTTGCATAGCTTGGATTTAAACTCAAGTGGTATGACTTCAGAACCTGTGGGGTTTTCTGTTTGGTTGGTTGGTTGGTTTTGTGTGATCTAGACATCTAGTTCATATGTTTGTGCAGGACTTACTGTTGTTAAGTGCTGTTGAGTTTGTTCTGATTCATAGCAACCCTGTATAGGATTTCTGAGGAACAATTTATGGATTTGAACCACCAACCTTGCATGTTAGCAGTCCAGAGCTTATCCTGACAAGTCCAAAATCTAGAGGGCAGGTTGGAAACTCAGGCAGGAGTGCATGCTGCAGTCTTGAGTCTGAAATTTGTGGCACAGGCTAATGAGCTGGAAGCTCAGGCAAGACTTGAGTCTTGAGGCAGAGTTTCTTCTCTTGGAAGCCTCATTGTTTGTTCTTAAGACCTTCCAACTGATTGGATGAGGCCATACCACAGCAACATCTTAATCTGTCTTTGTTTAGGTTAGATTTACAGCCTCAGAAACCCTATACAGGGTCGCAATGAGTTGGAACTGACTCCATGGCACATAACCACTGCCACTGAAGTCATCCACTTGTGGTATTTTTTAGGAGTCCTGGTGTAGTGTCGTGGGTTAATTCCTTGGACTGCAAGCTATGCAGTTCAAGTTCACCAACTGCTCCTCGGAAGCTCTATACAGGGTTGCTATGAGTTAGAATGGACTACATGGCACTTAACAACAACAACAACAACAAACAGAAGCTTTGGAGGTTTGGACCAACCCCACTGCACTGCAGAAGAAAGGCCTGACAGTTGATTCCATAAAGATTACAGCCAAGAAAGCCCTGTGGATCAGTTCTACCCCTCACCCATGGACTTGCCATGAATCAGAATTGAGTTAATGGAAACCTTTTGTTTTGATAGCCTAGATAAACCAACTTACTGATGTCGAGTCTATCCCGATTCATAACAGCTCTGTATAGGGTTTTGGAGCCTGTAAATCTTCACGTGAGTAGGAAGCCTATTTTTTTTGCTCTGAGTGGTGGGCTTGAAAGCTGACCTTGTGGTTAGGAGTCCAGTGTTTACCTTACAGTACCACCAGAGCTTCTTTCAGGCCATCACAATTTCCACCAAAAAGTTATTCCTCTTTTAATAACTGTCTTTCAGTTTGGTTATTTCTAATTTATTGTCATTTGAACTCAATTCCTTTGAAAATAGAGTGAAAATTTAGATATAATACCAGAAGCTTGACTTTCATCTTTATTCTATTTGTAGCAAAGTTAGTAGAGTCTCTATGAGTCAGAACTAACTTGACAGCACTTAAGAACAACAACAAATAAAGTTTGGTATAAAATTAGATGGTCAAGTGTTTGCTTTACATATTGAATACATCTTAAGAATACCTGGTATGGAAGTAGAAATGTTTAAGTTGAGAGTAGTAATTCAAGTTTTGCATTATAAAATACCTTATATTTTACATTTGAAATAAATTACTCTTCAAAAATAGCAGTAAACTTTCTTATATTTTGATAACTTGTATGATACTCTAACTAGTTTAAGATTGAGCTGGTCAAAGTTTTCTACTTTTTCATATTTAGTAGCTGGAACTGTAGAACAGATGCAGAAAAAAACAAATGAAGAATTTGTTCTGTGATTTTTGTAGTTATTTTCCAAATCCTCCTCCTCAAACTCTCCCAATTTACACATCTGCATCCTCTTTCCTGGTGTTATCTTTTTAGTCACCAGTTCCAAAAAACTGTGATTCTAGTTTCTTTATCAAACAAATGGTTTCTCACATTTCTCCCACCCTTAGTGCAAAGTTTTGCTATGACCAGTCATTCTAGGCAAACATTCCATGAATTTAAGTACTTAAGAGTGAGTTTGTCTTATCAGTTAAAGCCACAAAAATACTGGACTGGGCCAAGTATAATCCCCCTAGAAGTCCTTGGGTGGCATAATGGTTCAGTGCCAAACTAATAGCTGAAAGATTGGCAATTCACATTGACCCAGGGATGCCTTGAAAGACAGACCTGGCAGTCTGTTTTTGAAAGGTTACAACTTTGAAAACCCTATGGAGCAGTTCTACTCTGTATACATAGATGGCCATGAGAATTGACTCAACAAGATGGTAACTAACAACACACCATTATAGTAAAAATAGAACATATTTGCTGTATCATAGTAATATTCTATTAATAACTATATTAATAACTTCTATTAATAACTGCGAAAGCTGGACAGTGAATAAGGAGGATCGTAGAAGAATTGATGCCTTTGAGTTGTGGTGTTGGAGGAGAATACTGATGGTGCCATGGACTGCCAAAAGAACCAATAGATCTGTTTTGGAAGAAGTGCAGCCAGAGTGCTCCTTGGAGGCCAGGATGGCTAAGCTTCGTCTCTC
>NW_006408618.1:10019883-10020918 GCF_000296735.1 Chrysochloris asiatica
GTACCATCTAATCAGTTCTGACTTATAGCAATAGGGTTTCCAAGGAGTGGTTGGTAGGTTTGGACCACTCAGTGTTTATCATACAGTGCCACACCAAGTCTCCAATGGAATCACAGGGAGGATAAATAAGGAGACCAAGATTGTAAAGCTGGTGATAGAGCGTAGATTTAAATGCTAGTGGTATGAATCCAGAGCCTGGGTCTTTGTTTTTAAATTTTTAGTTTTCAGTGTTAAAAAAATTTATATGTATATGTATGTGTATATGTATCTCTCTCTCTCTCTCTATATATATATATATATGTACTGCCAGCCACAAGGTCCTGAAGTGGCATTGTAGGGTAAGTGCTAGAGTTCACACCCACCATCTACTCCTTGGGAACCCAATAGAGTAGGGTGGGAACATTTTTTTTCTGCCAAAATTTATGACATCATTTGTAGGCCATACAAAATTATCAACTTAAAAATTAGCCTGCTATATTTGGTTAAACATTTAAGTAACTATCATTGTGAGTTAATGCACTAGACTGCAAAGTTGATTTGAACTGCAAAGTCAGCAGTTCAAGCTCACCAGCTGCTCCTCAGAAATCCTATATAGGGTTACTGTGAGTCGGAACTTAGTCAACGGTACTTAACAACAACAATGAAGAGGACAGAAACTCTAATCCTAGTAGATTGAAAAGTAGGGATATATGTTTCTTTTTGACTAATTGAGGAAAGTGTCTTCCAGAATTATTTGAAGAAGGCATTCTTAAACCATACAGTGTTCGTTGTTCATAAATCATATAGTGGTGATGAGTGATGTTGTCATGCCGTTAACAGTTGTACATTTTTTTATCCCAATTGGTAGATATTTGAACATCTAAAGGAACATGGTTTAGTAATAGTTATTGTAGGAAATGCAGATCATTATAATTAATACTTATATGTAGAAGACACTATTCTAGGCATTCACAATTTATCACTCATAACATCATTGCAATGGATACATGCTGTTTTCTCCATTTTTCAGATATGTAAACAGAGGCATTGTTGTTA
>NW_006408618.1:10021888-10023278 GCF_000296735.1 Chrysochloris asiatica
CTCATCTTTCTCCCGCGGAGCGGCTGGTAGTTTCGAACCGCTGACCTTAAGGTTCACAGCCCGATTCGTAACCACTACGCTACCAGAGCTCCTTTGACTTACCTGTACTCAGTAACAAATATGTGTGTAACAAAAACATTTGCGAACTCATCAATTTGTACATGTGTAACTCAGTGACATTGATTATAATCATCATATTGTGCAACCATCACTACTATCCTTTTCCACCACCATGAATAGAAACGCAGCATCCCCTAAGCAGTGACTCCACTCTACCCTAGTAACCACTAATAAACTTTGATCTCTATGTGTCTGCCTATTTTATGTAAGTGGGGTCATAAAATAGTCGTCCTTTTGTGAATAGTTTATTTCACTCAGCAAGGTTCATTCTGTTGGAGCATTTATCAGAATTCATTTGTTCATATTTTGCTAGTTTTTTATTTTTTAAGTAGAAGCTGATGATACTTTGTTGGTAAATAGAGCTTGTGTTTTTAACTTGTACTACTACATTCTGCAAGTATTAGACATGGTTCTTGCCCTCAAATAGTGTAGTTGAGATGACAAGTTTCAATCACATGCACCAATATGCATTGTAATTTTTTAAGGGTTATAGATGATAAATGATTGCAATACTTGGAAAGATCGGTCCATTTATTTGTCTCTATTGGCATAAAAAAGCATGATCAGAAATTTAGATTCCAGCAGTATTGCTGTAGAATATTAAGTAGTTGGACTGTGCTATGTACTCCAAATATATGAACAAAATTGGAAGAAAGACTGTTAATTTTAGATAGTCCTTAAAATTTTTTTTTGCTTATTATTTAACATGTTCAATGGCTTTATTAACATGGTCTAACTTGTTTTTGAAGTCTGTTTAACTAAAAATGCGAGAAAGCTTTAAGAGTGAGTATACTATTTTACAATCTAGCTTCCTTTTAAAGAAATGTCTATTTGTCCTGTCCTTTAGTCAGAGGCAGATGTGATAAAGGAGAATGGAACAGCTGCATTCATTAACTCCCACAAATGACTTTTATTAACATTGTTTTAATGCTTCAGTCTATACTCAGGGTGTGTCATTCATTACACAGCATGCTGTCATGTCCAGTCTGCCTCCTCAAAGACTTCTCTGAGAACAACTGACTCAGTATTTTGATTCAGGGCTGACCTCCAGTTCAAGGGAAGCAAACTTCTGCTAAGACAATCTTTTTTTCTGAGATACATAGGTAGTCTTTTTTTTTAAAAAATGATTTATTGTGAATTATGTGATATTTTACATGGGAGAACATTAGTTTTACATTCATTCTATCATTGCCATAGTTACAATCCCCTCCATGCTATCCTTCCCCCGTAACCCCCAGGTTTTCAGCACACAGTCGCTCTCCCTCTCTGG
>NW_006408618.1:10024393-10026195 GCF_000296735.1 Chrysochloris asiatica
GTTCAGGCTTCCACCTATAGTCTTATGTATTGCAGAGGCTCCGCAGGAAGCCTCCTTCACTGGGCACGTTGTAGCCCCATTTTAGATATTCCAATCAGTTATAGGCAGAACACGGACTTACAAGCTTTTTATGGTGATGCTTTTCGCTATTCCTTTCTTTCCCCCTCCAGTGTCTATTTTATCATAGGTAGTCTTTTACCTCACTGTCTTTTACCTCACTTAAATACCAATTCCTGAAATTATAGGTTGAGATACTCTGAATAATTTTAATATTTCTAGAATTTGCTACAGATAGGAAAGTAAAGTGGTTTGAAGTTAGGGACTTTTAAGGTTATGTTTTTAGGTAAACTTTCCCTCTAACAATTGCTGTTGTCTGGTTAATGTTAGCATATATAAGTATATTGAAATTTAGCATTTTTTTTTCCTTGAGTTTTTAGTGAGATGCGCACAGCCTCTTAAAAATGAAGCAGCAGTGAAGAAAATGTTTTCTGTTCTGGAATGAAAGCACTTAAAGGCACTGGTGGAGTCCTGGTGTGGCGCTGTAAAATAAGCACTTGACCATAAGGTCAGTTTGAACCTCAAGGTTGGCAGTTAAAATTTATCAGCTGCTTTTTGGAAACCCTGTATAGGGTCGCTATGAGTTGCAACCAACTCAGTGTCACTTAACAACAACAACATCAAAGGCACTGGTGGTGGTGGTGTGCCCTTGTCAGTCCAACTCATAGCTAGTTTGTATAAGGATTCTGAGGAAGTAAATCTTCATGGAAGCAGAAAGCGTCATCATTTTCTTGAGGAGTGGCTGGTACATTCAAACTGCTGATTCAAAACCACTATCTTGCCACTAGACTCTAGGAAGGGTGAATACCTTTTTTCCCCAGATTAACAAAACCAGAACTCTTTCCATCATCAAATAATAAGTAGTCATGGTGTATAGCATTCTTTTGAATCATTGATAGCATTTTCTCTGATTCTTAAAATTTTAAGGGTAGGTTATTTGTGAAGAACGCATTTTTTGGGAACGTCTTTTGAGAGAATTACACTACATAAATAAAATTTAAGGCTTACAGAGGAAATGGCATGAGTCACTTTGTAACTTTGTTATTTACAAAGGACATGGCATGGAAATTATATTTTATAACTTTGTTACTTTTATGATGGAGATAGATCCCAATAGAAATATTGTTGTTTTTGTTGTTAAGTGCCATCGAGTCCGTTCCAACTCAAGTGACTCTGTATAGGGTTTCCAGGGAGCAATAGGTAGGTTTGAACTGCTGACCTTGCAGTTCAAACTGACCTTGTGGTTCAGTGCTAATTCACCACTACACCAGGTATCTTTGAATAAATGATCTTTTATATATATATTTCCCCCCCAAACATTCTTAATCGTGACTCTAGACTTTTCAAATGCAAGGGGTCTTCCAAAAGTTCACAGAAAAATTCTATTATTTAATTCTATTTTTCTATCAATTTTTGAAGCCCCTCATATTTATATGAGCCCATAGACACTTTTCCTCTTCAATCTCTGATAAAGTTGTATAAAACCTCAATTGTATTCTGCCATTGCTTTATGTTTTTAAAGGATAGAAACTTGCTCTGACTCTGTTGAAAAGGGGCCGGCCAGGTGTAGGTAGCATTGTCTCTGCCTTACTCACTTAAAGCACGTAAAAAATGTGTCAAGTGCTGTCCAATTGGTTCTGACTCAGTGATCTTACTGACAACAGAACTAAGGGCTGCCAAGACTTATACCATTCTCACAGTTTTTGCTATTTTAAAATTCATTGTTGAAGTCACAGTGTCAGTCC
>NW_006408618.1:10027580-10047717 GCF_000296735.1 Chrysochloris asiatica
GGTAGTTTCGAACTGCTGACCTTTTGGCTTTTGGCTCGCAGCCCGATTCGTAACCACTACACTCTAATTAGGATAGAGCAAGTAATTGTTCTAGTGACTACATTAATGAAGTTATAGAAAAGTCAATGGTGAAAGATGTCTCAATTTTCTGTGGAAAATATTTTAAAAGTTGAGCAAAACTGAACAAAACTTTATAAAAGTCATCTAGTTCAGTTCTTTTAACATAAGGCTTATCAACCCAGGTTTTCTGACCCTAAGGAAATGGTCTTTGTACAAAACTGTTGTGGTTATTGCCTTCCAGTTGATTATGACTCAAGGTGAACCCATGTGTGCAGAGTAGACGGGCTCCATAGGGTTTTTAAGGCTGTGACCTTTCAGGCCTGTCTTCTAAGGTACCTCCTGGTGCATTTGAATAGCCAACCTATCAGCTAGTATTCAAGCAGTTAGCCTGTTTGCTCCATACCACCTAGGTAGTACTTGGGAAACGCTGGATAGTGCCAAGAAGACCAGGTAGCATAGTGAGTTAAGCATTGGGCTACTAGCAGAATGATCAGTGGTTCAAGCCCACCAGCTGCTCTGAGGGAGAAAGAGTCTCTCTGCTTTTATAAAGATTTATAGTCTTGGAGCTGCAGTTGTCCTTGAAACAAGTGGGTTGGTGCAGAGGGCAACAGAAATCATGCCATGTGACTTGGAGCATAATGCTTTGTGTATTATCTTTTTTGTTAAACCACTTTATTGAGATGTAATTTTAAAAATCAGTGATATAAAAAAAATTTTTTTAAGTCTATTCAGTGTTGACTATCATCACAATCCAGTTTATAGCCTTTTCTTCAGATTTTCTTTATCTATCTTAAATATCCCTGTGGTTGTTTGTAGTTAATTTCCTGATCCCAGATGGCAATTACTGATCCACTTTCTCTCTCTATAAATGTGCCTTTTCTGAATATTTTATATAAATGAAATGATCCAATATATAGTCTTTTGTGAATGGCTTCTTTTAGTAGCATAATATTTTCAAAGATTATGTATGTTGTAGTATGAAGCAGTAGTGACTTAGTATCAGGTACCTTTAAAAAGTATATAGAAAAATTCTGTTGTCTTTTTTTTTTTTTCTCTTTTCTCCTTTCTTTCCTAACTGGACTGTGCTCTTTTTTATTTTTAAAATGTTTTATTGTGAATTATGTCATAGTTTATGTGAGAGAACATTAGGTTTACATCTATCCTATCATTTATCGTTTCATTGCCATGGTTACAGTCCCCTCTGTGTTATCATCAACCAACTAAAGGTTGATAAACTACAAGCCTGCTCCCCGATTGTCACCACACAGCTCCATTGTCTTTTAATTTCATTTTTCCACCATCTTTTTGAAGCCCCCTTGTACTTCACGTGTTTTTTAATGACTGGATAATATTCTGTTGTACGAGTATACACATTTTGTTTATCCAGTCATCAGTTCATAGGTATTTGAGTTGTTTCCACATTTGGGCTATTATTAATAATGCTGTCACATGAAATTCACATAGTTTAACATATGTTCACATATGTTTTTAATACTCTTGGGTATATGCTTTTAAGTGGAATTTCTAGGTCAACTGGTAATTTTAAACTTTTTGAAAAACTGCCAAACTGTTTTCCAGTAACTGCATCATTCTACATTCCCACAAGCAAGAACCACAAACAAGAAATGAGTGTTCCAGTTCTCCATATCCTCGCCAGAACTTGTTATTTTTTGATTACATTATCATGTTGCCATCATGATGTGTGTGAAGCCGTCTCTCTTTGTGGTTTTGGTTTGCTTTTCCCTAATGGCTAATGGGAGTCCTGGTATGGCACTGTAGGATAAGCACTCAACTCTAAGGTTGATTTGAACCACAAGGTCAGTGGTTCAAACTCACCAGCTGCTCCTTGGAGCTATGATTCTAAGCCAACTTGAAGGCACTTAACAATAACAACAAATAGCTAATGATGTTGAGCACCCTTTCTGGTTTATAATGAATATTTACATCTTTTCTTCAGTGAAACGTTAATATCTTCTTCACATTTAAAAATTTTAGTTGTTTTCTTAATGAGGTGTGTGAATTCTTTATATAATATGAATTCCCATCCTTTATAGGAAACCTCCAACTGCTCTTCTGGAGAAAGATGAGGTATTCTGTTTCTGTAAAGATTGGTGGTGGTGGTGGTGTTTGTATGCTGTGAAGTTGGTTCTGACTCATAGCAACCCAGTATTGAGGCTGTAATCTGTACAGGAGCAGAAAGCCTCATTTTTCTCCCTCAGAGCAACTGGTAGGTTCAGATTGCTGACTTTGAGGTTTGCAGCCTAACTTGTAACCACTATGCTACCTGCACTCCTTTCTGTAAAGATTATATCCTTGGAAACTATGGGGCAGAGCTGCTCTGTTCTATAGGTTTGCTGTAAGTCAGAATGGACTGGATGGCAGTGGAGTGGTTTTGGGTATGAACGCTGAAATGTTTTTTCTTTTTTGTTCATTTTGTGACCAGCAGATTAAATTAGGATAATTAATATAAAACTTCAGTACAAGTTTTCAAGATTTGTTTTTAGAATTAACATAAATGCTAGTATTACAGATGTTTGCATAGTTATAAAAGGAAAATCTTCTTTTCAAACATGGTTTATTTTAAAAACTTCATTTTGAACATCATTTATTTAAAAAATGAATCTTCACATTTTTATTCTGTTGTGTCGTGGTTTCTTTAGAAAACAAATCATTCTATTGTCACTTGGGCCTTGGTTATTTTCATTTCTACCCCAATTTTAATACGAGGATGGCAGTATGTGATTAGGAGTCCCTGGACTCCTAACTGCAAATGATTAAGTTTTCCAGTTTGAACCTCTCCAAAAGTGCTTTAAAAGAAAGGCCTGGTGATCTCTGAAATGTCACAGCTTTGAAAACTCTATGGAGCACAGTTCTATTCTGTAACACATAGGGTTGCCATGAGTCTAAATCGACTTGATAAAGGAAGCTGCTGCCTTACTTTCCAATATTGTTGTTGTTGTTGTGTGCCGTGGAGTCGGTTCTGACTCATAGCGACCCTGTACAGGATTTCCAAGACTGTAAATCTTTACGGGAGCAGAAAGCCTCATCTTTCTCCCACAAAACAGCTGGTAATTTCGAACTGCTGACCTTGCAGTTTGCAGCCCTATTTATAACCACTACACTACCAGTGCTCGTTCTACTCTTCAGTGTTGTCGTTGTTAGGTGTCATCGAGTCGGTACCGACTCATAGCAACCTTATGCATAGCGGAACGAAACACTGCCCAATCCTGGGCCAAACTCGCTACTGTTGCCACGCTTGAGTCCATCAATGTTGCCACTTGGCCAGTCCATCTCTTTGGGGGTCTTCCTCTTTTTCTCTGACCCTCCACCTTACCAAACATGATAGCCTTCTCCATCAACTGGTCCCTCCTGACAATATGTCTGAAGTATGAGAGATGAAGTTTGGCCATCATGACCTCCAAGGAGCACTCGGGTCTATTGGTTCTTTTGGTAGCCCATGGCACTTTCAATATTCTCCTCCAACGCCATAACTCAAAAGCATACTCTTCAGTAGTCACCATTATATCAAATCCACATCTGTTTACTTTCTTTGATATGTAACATGCTAGGTGAGATCAAAATAAATATAAAGCCTGGCTTCTTCCTTCGAAAGTAAACAGAATATAATCATATGAAAAGGAAATAATTTATGATCGAATGGATACACTAACTGTTGATTTCAACTCTTATGAATTAAACTAAGATGTGATGGGGGAGAGATTAACTTTTCAGTCTTTGAACTTTTTTGCTCTGGGTATATTTTATTTTCACAGTGTTAACAAATGCTTAAAAAAGAGAGAAAGTATATAACAATACTATTAAGTGACAGTTCAGTACTATAGTAGAAAGCATGCCCCAGAGAAACATGTTGCGTTGATGAAAGTGGTACCTGTTTAAAATAGGCAGGAATTCTCTTTGGGCTTTTACCTTGGAAATAGGATTTTTCTTGAAATCTGGAGTATGAGTTTGAGTGCTATTATGGTTTGACTTTTTGTTGTTGTTGTTGATTTCACTTGTCTTATGCAATTCTGAAATTTAAGTGATTTTTAAGAAGGCCTGACTGGAGCAGGGAAGTGAACTTCATAGAAACAGTTTGGTGTTTCAGGGGTTCAGTGCTTTGTCTCCGTCTTCCTTCTTCTAATTCTCTTCTCTTCCTCTGTCTACTTCTAACTTGTCTGAGCAACTGCTTCACTCTGTTAACCTTCTTTCCTCCCATTTTTGGCTTTTACCGTGGCATGAACCAGAAAGCCTGCCATCTGTCTTTTGCACCATCCCTTTAAAGGGTCATATTGTATCAGCCACAAGTAAAGCTGGCAGTTTTGTGAACAGCAGGACAGACTTGAATGTGGCATGTGTGCAGAGGAGGTTATTTACTTTCCTTAATCCTAAAAAAAGTGCCACCAGAAAACATTCAGCTCCCTGTTTTTTTTTGTTTTGTTTTTTTAAACTTTGTAGCGTGAACTAAGTGAAGGTTTACAGAGCAGATCATCAGTTTTACGATTAACATATCATATACTTTGTTTCATTTTTGTTTTTGTCTTTTGAATATTGCTTTTTTGTTTTGTCTTTTGATTCTTTTTTTTTTTTTTTTGTGGGGGTAGGGGGTGAGTAATTTAAGTTGCTTTATTACTAACAAATCTTTGAAAATGTGTCTTATATATTATTACCACTTTAGTGTATGAGAAATTGCATAAAAAATCTGGGTGGGACTTTTGTCCATATTCCCTTCTGTGTTTATAAAAGCCTGTTCATGGGACTCCTGCGAAAGAAGAGACCCGGAAGAATCCCTCTGAGGCTTTTAAGTCACACCAGTTAGTAAGTCCTTGCAGTGCCTGGGCTGCTATATAAGTCTGCCAAAGCCTCTTATCATTTCTACTAGACTCAACATCTAAAGGGTGCCTCATTTATTTTCACATAGTTATGTTGTTGATCAGTGATTGTTGGAGCAGATGTGACAGGATTGCTTTGGGGATATATTCTAAATAAAAACTGCCTTGCTCCTCAAGATTCTTTTCAGTGTCGGAAAGGAAAAAGATTGAGGCAGATGTTTGTCGGAAACAATGTGAAAATGTGAAGAATTGAAAGATTTTTTAATTGCTGTATAACACACCACCCAGGAACTTAGTGACTTAATGCTACAGTGAATAGTTTGTTTATTACAGTGAACCCACAATTTTATGAGTCACATTCTGGTGCTATTTAGCAAGGTTGTTCTGGCTCAGGGTCTTTCATAATATTGTACTCCAGACTAGGTAGCAGTCAACTGAAGGCTTGTCTGGGGCAGTCACCCATATGACTGCTGACAAGAGAACTCATTCCCTCATTGGCTGTTGGCAAGAGGCCTTTGTTCTTTGCCTCAAGGACCTCCCTAGAGCTGTTCTAGTCACAGCAGCTGCTAGTTTCTCCCAGAGTGAGTGATCCAGAAGACAGAACAAGGAGGATGCTTCAGTGCCTGTTATGATTTTATCTTGGATATCTTGTACTGTCACTTCTGCCTTATTCTTTTCCTTAGAAGAGAGCCACTAAGACTAGCCCATATTCAAGGGGAGGACAGTGTCAAAGAATTTATGGACATATTTTAAAACCAACACAAGGGATATAAGAAAAAAAGTTTCCTTTTTCCTAATAATTGGCATGTTTAAAAAATATTTGAGAAGCCAATCTGAAAATGCTACATTCTGTTAGATTCAAATGATGATGACATTTTGGAAAAGACAAAACTATAAACCCATCTCTGACTCATAGTGACCCTATAGGACAGAATGGGACTGCTGTATACGATTTTAAAGACTGTAACTCTTTACGGAAGCAGACTACCCCATCTTTTTCATGTGGAGTGGCTGGTGTATTCAAACTGCTGACCGTTGGTTAACAGCCACATGTTTAACCACTGCATCACCAGGGAGCCGTATACAAAACTGTGTTGTTAAGTATCAACGAGTTGGTTCCAACTCATCACAACCATGTATAGTGTTTCCAAGGAGCAGTTGGTAGGTTTGAACTGCTGACCTTTCAATCAGCAGTCCAGCACTTATCCTACGACACCACAAGTACACTGGTTGCCAGGGGTTCTGGTGGAGGAAAGGAGGGATTGGTGAAGCCCAGGATATTGTAAGGGCGCTGAATCCTTTCTTCATGATACTGTAATGGTTGATACATGACATTATGCATTTGTCAGGACCCATGAAACAGTAGGACACAAAAAGTGAACCCTAATACATTAAGGACTTTATTAATAATGTATCATTGTTGGTTGGTTGTAGCAAGTGTACCTATGTAATGCAAACTTTTTATACTAGAAACGTGTGCACAGAGGAGATAGAGTATGGGAACTCTCATGGTTCAGTGGTAGAATCCTTGCCTTCCATGTGGGCCACCTGAGTTTCCTTTCTTCTGTGCCACCACGACCTACCTGTAAGTGGTGGCTTCTGTGTTCTGATGATAAACAGGTTTCATTGGTGCTTTCTAGACTAGGACTAGGAAGAAATTCCTGGTGATCTACTTGGGAAAAATCAGCCAGTGAAAACCTTATGGGTCACAAGGCTTCAAGCCGCAGCCAATCATGAGAGTGATGTAGGTCCTGACAGCTTTTCAGTTTGTTGTACATGGAGTTGTTATGAGTTTGGCTGACATGACAGCAGCTGATAACAACTGTGCCTTTTGTTTGTTTTTTTGCAGTTTTTCTGTAAACCTAAAACTGCTCTAACATACTAAAAAAATTTTGAATGCTGACCATATGCAAAAGCTCTGGTGTGCTGTAGGATAAGCACTAGACTGCTAACTGCATGGTTGGCATTTTAGCCCACCAGCTGCTCTTGGAAAACCTATACAGTGTTGCTATGAATTGTAACCTACTCAGTGGCACACAACAACAACAATTGTATGCAATGCATTATGGATATACGTTAAAGAATCTGTGCTCCAGAAGTTTATAGTCCTAATTTGGAAAGATAGGCATGTATGTAAACAACATGAACACAAGGTAAACTAAAACATGATGTATTTGTAGAAAGTCTATGAATTGATTTTCAAATTAACTTTTTGTAATTGCGGCTCTCATTTATTAGCCTTCAGTGGAGGATGTTAAATACCTGTCTCTTCATTAAATTAAACCAAAGCAAGAAGACAAAAAAACCAAACAACTGCCACTCCTGAGTTTGTATTTGCAGGATTCTTTAGAATAAATTCAGAAATTTTATACACAATTAACCTATTATACCAGTGTAAAAGTATAAAAGAAATAACAGTATTTTAAGTATACCTAATGAACTCTTTGAGTGACTAGAAGAAATAGCCATTGTTTCTTTAATCTAGCATGAGCCTAGTTAGCTAATTGCTAATAAAAAAAGTATACCGATACCAAATGAGCGTTCTGAATGGAGGTAATTATCCAGACTGTTGGTTTATAGATCTTGGTGCAAACCACAATTCTTTTTGTAGCTTTAAAGAGAAAGGTGATACAGTATAACAGGAAGATTGTGGGCTTGTAATTAGAGAAATTTGTGCCACCAGAAACACTTGGCAACCCACTAGACAAATTTGGGTTTGAGTCTCTCTTTTGTTACATACTACTTGTGTGTCTTTAAACCAGCTATTTAACCACTGAGACTGTTCCCTCATGTATAAGAATTGTGAAGATTAAATGAAATTATTGCCCAGTGTATTCAGTATATCTCAGTTTCCTTCATTATACTCTTCCCCCTTAAAGAATGGCAAGATAAGATAGTCATGAAAGACTCACTGAGGAGGTTAGTATATATAAATGGAGATCTAAGGATCCAGCCTTGTCCAGGCATTGGGAGCAATATGTTTGAAGTTGTTTGTAAAGATGTGCATGGCAGTTACAAGAACTAATTTAAGGCCTTTGTGCTAGGGACAGGAGGGTATGATTGGGAGAAGGGGTGTAGATAGGAGCTAGATCATAAAGTCCTTCAAGGTTGTGACAGGCATTTATTTGTATTTAAGTCTGAGTGTAGTGGAAGCCACCGGAGAGTTTAAATCCTCAAGGGCTGTAACTCTAATTTGCCAAAATTGGAGACAACAGGCTGCACTTGACCTCAGGGGATATTCCTTTCATTATTTGGAATTTTAAAATCTAATGCTTATTAGTTGTTCTCAAGGTTTTTTTTTTTTTTCCAAAAACAGAAAATAAAGCTTTATAGAAGAGGTCCATGTTGATCTATGATCCTTTCTCAATAATAACTTCCCAAATAACTGCAAGGACTAAGATTGAAAACTACCCCTTTCTACTTCTGCTCCTAGAATTGAGGTTGTTTGTCTTCTGTTTTCTTCCTTACAATTGCAACAGTTGGAAGAAAGTTTGGGTTTGAGCATTTGAAGTGAGTTTTGCTGCCTCCCTCTGATGTTTTTCTGTGGAATGTTGCGCAGTTTTTACTGTCAGCTAATCAGAATTATTTGGAAAACTCTCATTACCCTTTTTTCCTTTGTACTCATAAAATCCTATTGTCCATGCGTTTTGTCATCTGGGTTATATTGAATGCTGTAGGTTCATCTCCACTCATAGCGACCCTATAAGGCAGAGTAGAACTGCTCCTTAGGTTTTCTCAGACTAAATCATTATGGAAGAGTCATCTTTTTTCTGCGGAGTGGCTGGTGAATATGAACTGCTGAACACTGCCGTTTTAGCAGCCTAATGTCTAACCTAGCACCACCAGGGCTTCTTGTAGGACATAATGTTGTTAGGTGCTGTGAAGTCGGTTTCTACTCATAGCAACCCTGTGTAAAGTTTCCGAGAAGCAGCTGGTGAGTTTAAATCGCTGAGCTTGCAGTTCAAAATATTGGGGGTTAATTTATTAACCTGTATTGTCTTTCAAATGCTGCAAGTTAATAAATTAACCCCAATATTTTTCCCTACAAAGATCAAATGGAGTCCTGGTATATGGCTTTAGGCTAAGCACTGGGCTGCTGCTGATCACAAGGTCATTGTTTCAAACTCAACAACTGCTCCTTGGAAAACTTATATGGGCCGCTATGATTTGGAACCAACTTGACAGCCCTTAGCAGCAACAGCATTTTTCAAATGTCCTTTTAGAAGTTTGAGGATTTCACTTCACAGAATAAAAAGTCTCAGTGTTTACAGGAAGAGAGTCAGCCTCAGATGCTGACTGATCCTTTTTAAGTGGTCAAGAAAAAGTAGAAGTTAGAGGTATTGTGAAATGATTTGTGTACAGAAGTCATGGTCATGAGTTCAATGGTTTTGTTAAATGTATACCATGAACTTATTATTTTAATTCAGTAAAACAGTACATTGTGTCTAGAGTTGTTGTTAAGTGCTGTGAAGTCGATTCTGACCAATGTGTTTCCAAGGAGCAGCTGGTGAGCTTGAACCACCAACCTTGCAGTTTAAACAACTTTGCAGTCTGATGCATTAGCCCACAGCACTACACCAGGACTCCATCTAGAGTAGATACTGTTTTTCTTTGCTGTATCTGCTTCATACTGTATCAAGATTGATCTTGATCACTGAGAGAGACTAAAGGGAAGACTAAAGGTTGCCAAAGGTGATGTAACAAGAGATGCTGGTTCTCTCCCACTCTGCATATCCCAGAAGCACTAGAAAAAGGTCTTGAGTGTGTGTTCCTAATTTCTGTTAGCTGTGGAGAAGGAAGAAGACTGCTAATATTTAATAAAGTTTTAATTTGATAGATATTGTCTGTTAGATGCTTTACTTATCTCTTTTAATCCTTATAAACACCTCTCTACCAAGCTCCCCTTTCATCCCCTTCCACTACCCTCCTTTTGTTGTCCTTCCCTTCTCTTCCCTAAACAGCTTATATTAATATAGAAGCAGCCCAGGTACATTGTTGAAAATTATAAAATACAGGTAAGCAAAGAAAAAAAAAAAAAGAAATTACCACGTTTAGTGCTTACCAGTGTGAACACCTATGTGTGAAAACCTACCTTCTCTTCTCTCCCTCACCTGTGTTTACCTTTCCATTTTACTAAATTTCATCCATTAACCCAAAAGTTTGCTTTGCTCTGGTTTTTCCAAACCAGTATTCATTCTTGAAACACACATTAACTCTACTTGTCATGTCCCTTAAATGTCTTCTAATCTAGTACTAATCTAATCATGTTCCTTTATTTTTTATATTTTAATGGTGCTGTTATGTTGAAGTGACAAAGCCATTTATCTTGTATAATTTCATCTCTTCTTGATGATGACTTGTTCTATCTCTTGTGTTTTCTGAATACATCATAGATGCATGAGGCTGTATTATATGCCTCATACTGCAGCACATTAGATGACATACAATATGTTTAATTTGCAATTAGTGATGCCAACATTGCTTACTGCATTTGATCTCCCCAAGTATTTTATTACTAGGAAGTTGTATATGTGATATTATTTTGTATAGTACAATTGCCAAAATCCCATCAACTACCTTAATTGCTTTAGCACCAAATTGATTGATTACCTTTGTCTAGATGAGTAACTTTAGGTAGGGTATGTGAAATAATGTTTTTTCCAGTTTTGCTGTTGAGTTTGTATTTATTAGCTGAAAAGCTCATGTTTTCCCAATATGGGGTAAGAACAAAGAAGCTTGAGCTGCAGTGGAGATGCTCTTGTGAAAATATGGCAGTTAGACCAAACAAAATATTTCTGGAATGGAAATAAATTCTCAAATGCAGTTCTAGAGAATGAAATCTTTGGCAAGAGTCGATTGAGAGGAAATCGCATATTATTTCTCAACCTGATTAATTAAAATTTCCTGTCACACTTAGGTTTTCACAAAATTTCTATATAAATGATAAAGTTAATATTAAGATAACTATATTAGTTATGGAGTTAGCAGTGCAGATTATTGTTGTTAAGTGCCATTGAGTCGGTTCCAACCCATAGCGACCCTGATAGGGTTTCCAAGGAGACGCTGGTGAGCTTGAACTGCCGACCTTGCAGTTCAAACGGCTTTGCAGTCTGGCACATTAACCCACAGCGCCATACTAGGTCCTTGCAGATTATTGTAGGCATAGATAAATGGGATTCACATCTGCATTTGAATGCACAGGGACTGTGTTTGTAACCTGAAGATCTTTAGACCTCTCTATGAAAAGTGGAAAATAATAATTGATGGCTAGGGTCGCTATGGGTCGGAACCGACTCGACGGCACTTAACAACAACAACATAAAGAAGGAAATCATGTTTGGTAAAGTGGAGGGTCGGTGAAAAAGAGAACCCCCAACAAGATGGATTAGCACAGTGGTGGCAGCAATGGACTCAGGCTTGACAACGATTGTGAGGTTGATGCAGGACCGGACACTGTTTCATTCTGTTGTGCATAAGGTTGTTGTGAGTCACTGGTGACTCTATGGCACCTAACAACAACAGCATTATAAAGCCATGAGCAAATTTCCCTCAAGTTCCTTGAAATGTTCTGACGTTGTATACATTTATAAATTGTTAACATATTGGCAGTTCTTTTATGCCTCATATATGGGAATACTTCAAATGTGAAAGTTTTTACACAATAGTAACTACATAATTCTAAATTTTTGAGCATGGGTTTGTAAATTGGAACTGATTTGTATCATATATTCTTCCTGTAATACATCATTTCAGCATGATTTTCAGAAGAGTGGTGTTAATATTTATACCTACTGACCATGTAACTGTGAGCAAATCAAGTTTTGATTTCTTAGTTTCCTCATCTTTAAAATGAGATAAGACCCTGTTACATTTGATTCTGAGTTATAGACATTTTATTTTAAAGTTTTCTGAAATCAGAATAAATTTTTATGATTGATTTGCCTATCAGCCAGATAAACAGTGGGGATAAAAATCTTTGATTGATACTTTATGGTAAGATCAAAGCATCTAGCCAACCTCAACTTCCTAGATTTGATGATAGTACATATATACCTCAAAGGGTTCCTGTGAGAATCAAATTAGTTAATATATTTAGAGAACATAAGCTATTACCTGCCAGCCAGTAAATGCTACGTAAGTGTTAGCTATTATTTATATGTACTAGAAATATAAAAGAATTGTTGGTTGATTTATTTAAAAATTTTAAGTTATGTAAGGCCATGTCTTTGTGCGATGCAAAGCATTTTCCACTGGGCAATTTAAAAAGGAAAGCTAAATTCCTTAATGTTATAGTTACATAATAAATACAAGGGAGATATAATAATTGGGAAGGAGAGATACATGAGGGATGTCAAGGTACTCAAAACAAGTAGAATTTTATTTTAATTTATACTTGATGTATGAAATGGAAGTATCTGTTAATATGTATTTTCTGATGCTGATATATGGGGAAGTGTATTTTAAAAGGTGCAAATATTTTTACCTGAGTGGAGGAAAAAAGAGTGATGGAAATTAAAAACACATGAAAACAGTTAGTCCCAACAGACAAATGGACCATGTGAGCATCAGTCTTCATGACTCTGAGACCCGAAGAGTTATATGGTGCCCAGCTACCACTACCAACTGCTCTGAAAGAGATCACATCAGGAGTCCTGGATAGAGTGGGAGAATACTGTGGAACACTACTCAAAACCATAGACGAGACCAGGCTTACTGATTGAATAGACACTGGTGGAACCCTGAGACTATGGCCGTTAGTAACCCTTCAGGTCTAGAACTGAATTCACCCTCACTTCTCATATTTCAGCCAGATAATAGTAGATCTGTAATGGCAGTAATAATTCTGGTGGGGTTACAAACACCTTAGAATAATCAACTATTTGAGATCAAAAGGGTAGCATTTACGCAAGGTCTCATCTCAGAAATGTTAGGAAAGAAGGAAGAATGGAAACAGGAGATAGAGGGATGAAGTAGGGTAAGTAATGGTACATTGAAGGGATTGTTATCAATGAGATGAAATGTGTATGAATTGTTGAATGTAAAACTGATGACCTGCTTTGTAAACCTTTACCTTCTTCACAGTTAAAAAGTTAGGAAATAACAGCAAGATAAAAGCTTGGGGAAAAAGATTGTTAGGCTACAGGTATAAACTTTCTATTGAGAGCAAGGAAACTTTTTTCTTTGAGGATTATATCTGTGGAAAATTGATTCCTTAAATTTTTGTTCTGTTTGTGGTTTTTAGAGGATCCTGCCTAAATCTCATTGATGAGTATTATGATTGGTCATCTTATCTGTTTATCTCTGTCAGTTTTAGTGACTTCTTTCCTGATTGATATATATCTTCTTACTTAAAAATAGAAAAATCCAGAGTGGTATTAGAGCTTTTGAATTTTTTCATGTACCATATTTTACTGAAATAATGTGCAAGTTAAACAGGTCTGTATATCATTAAATCAAAATTTTTTTATATGTTGATGACTTGAATTTTTTTACTTTCGCCCTAGGATTTAATTGTAAGTCTTTGTCTTGGTGCTTGGTGACACGGAGACTTGGTTTCCATCGTCACACCTTCCACTAGCCCCTCTCCCTGCAGATTTCAGATCTCCTAGAAACAGCCTTCACCAGGGTAGCCAGGCCCAGCCCTGAAGGTGTGCAGGTTTGTACACCCCAGGCTGCTAAGGCCACTCACATGCGCAAGGCCCTTCAGAGCAAGGCCGGTGAGAGGCAGCTGCACGCATTCCGCAGCTATGGGGCTGTCTGAATCAATTGCCTGCCATCCAGAACTCTTCAGGGCAGGCATGAGAGCTGAGGATGCAGTGGTGTTGAGCATCTTTTGCTCAGATGAGATGATTCTGACTGTCCACTTGGGACCCAAGGAGCCAGGACAGTGTGTGCCTGCCCTGCTGCCATTTCACATGGGGCTGGTACTGAGGTACCTAATTGCATATGGGCAGCTTCCCCTCTGCCTGTCTCTGTTGTGACATACCTAGCCACAGATCAGTTACGAGAATCTCCACTTCTCTCAGACTCGACTGTCAACTGCTCCAGAGCATATATACAGTTTTAATTGTGTATTTTCTGATTACCTGGGTACTACTAAACTTGATCCATGACTTCTTGACATAGCTTGTACATTTATTATACAAATATGATCAAAACTGACATCCTCAGACTATTGAATGAGGGTAAATGGGGCAGCAGTTCATTTCTGGAAATATCATGAGACGTTCTGGGCATTGTTATGTCAGAACTTTTAAACACCATTTTGTCACTCTGGCCCATTGTGTGTGAACATTATTTATGTAGACATGCTATTTGCAAAAACAAAAAACAACAACAACAACAACAAAAAAACACAGTAATTTCTTAGCACTGTTCTTTTCATTTTTCTGATACCCTGATATGATATAATTATGGATAAAATGCTCTTCACTTTTTACCAAGTGGGAAAGTTATTACCTATGATAGGGTAAAAAAGTTATTTCTGATAGTGTGATAACTGAACTGTTCATTAAATCATAGAAACTGTATGACATACTATCATATTTTAATAAAATTATCAATTGTTATAAAATTTTTTAATTGTAGGTGTTCCATTATGATTTCCTTTGTAGTAAGCTAAAGTAGAGATATTGTTCTTAAGTGCATTTGAGTTGGTTCTCATTCAGAGTGCCCCAGTGTAGGGTATCCGAGGCTGAAAATTTGCAGGAAGAAAGAGCTTGATCTTTCTCTGGCTGAGCAGCTGGTGGGCTTGAACCACCGACCTAGTGGTTCTCAGTCAATGTTTACTTATCCTACAGAGCCACCTTGTTTTAAATGAGCTGCCTCGCTCTAAATGCCCTGCTGCCTTTTCTGGGAATGAAATGTACACATTTTGCTGTTTTGTGATGAAAAGTCAGAAGGACTCCACCATATATAGAGCTCCTCGGTGTCAAAGCGTACCTTCATACATATATTTACATTTATTTGGCAAAAATAATGTTTTCTTTTTCCAGGTGTCCTATGTAAAATTGGTGCTTTTAATTCCATTTTACAATACATAAACGGAGTTCAAAGGGTTTAAAGAACTTGTTGCCAGCTTTTGAACTTAGTTTTACATTGTTCCAGAACTTCTGAAAGTTTATTGAAAGCTTAATGCAAGTAGTAGATGCCTTCTTTTTTTCAGACTTAGAGCAGTGCTTCTCAACGTTTTTTCATTATTACCTCTCCAATAAGCTTTTCTTTAAACATTATTTTTTCCTAATATTTTCGTCTTCCCCAACATGAAAATTTCAGACCGTAGATAAATTGTGTTTATTTGCTGCAGCCCTTTGCTGTTAAGTTGACTCCTGACCCATAATGACTTTATTATATAAGACAGAATGAAATGTTGCCCAGTTATTCTTACAGTCAGTGTTGTTTGAACAGTCTCTGTGTTAATCCATTTCATAGAGAGTCGTCCTCTTTTTTTTTTTTTTGGCTGACACTCTAAATTGCCAAGTATGCTGTCTTTCTCTAGTGATCGGTTTCACGGCAAAGTAGATAATGTGAGATAAGTCTTGCTGTCCTTGCTTCTAAGGGGAATTCTGGCTGTACTTCCACCAGGATAGATTTGTTCATTCTTCTGGCAGTTTGTGCTATTAAAAAGTTTATGGGAAAATGGAATGAAAGGACAATGGGATTTTTGCATGAACTTTGTTAAGCTCCCTGGTATTCAATAATCTTTGCAAACACCACATTTAGAATATGTCAGTTTTTCTTCACTTTTGTCCAGCTCTTACATGAATATGAGTCAATGAAAAAAATGATTGCTTGGGTCAGGCACACCTTAGTCCTCAAAGTGACATCTTTGGTTTTTAATGAATGCTTTAAAAGAGGTAATTTGCCACAGACCTGGCTGCTGGAGAGGGCTGTATTTGAAAAGATTTTCTTTCTTTGTATTGATAAAATCGAAAACTCTCAGTGTGAATGTCCCCTAATTCTGAGCATGGATATTATGTTAGAATCAAAATTATGGCTGTGACAAAAGAGCGTATATTAGTTTTAAGGTTGTGTAGCATGAAAACAAAACTCAAAGACAGTAGTGACTTAAATAAGTTAGAAGTTCCATTTAAAAAGGGGTGTTGGCAGATGGGCTGTGTCCAGTCTCCCATCATCTTCTCTACCACCCAGGTGTATGGCTTTCCTATTTCACATGACCTTATAACCCACTGTGCTTTAGAGCTCCAGCTATTGTGTTTTTATTCCAGGTAGCAGACAGAGGAAGAGGTGATGGCGGTGGTGTGCTGTGGAGTCGGTCCCGACTCATAGCGACCCTGCATAGGGTTTCCAAGGCTGTAAATCTTTATGGGAGCAGAAAGCCTCGTCTTTCTCCCATGGGACAACTGGTAGTTGCGAACTGCTGACCTTGAGGTTATTATTAAGTGCCATTGAGTCGATTCCGACTCACAGTGACCCTGTGTAGGGTTTTCAAGGAGCAGCTGGTGGGTTTGAACTGCCTACCTATGGTTCAAAGTCTAGCGCAACACCTGAAGTATTGACTCTACCAGTCAGTTGAGCCAATGCCTATAATCTACCTTCCTAGAAAGTTCTACACAACATTCACCCTTAATCTCACTAGTCAGAAAGCATACACATGGTCATACCTCACTATGCCAGGGAACTTAAAAAAAATTTGTGCAAAAATCCCATTGTGTTTTAATTTCATTTTACCACAAACTTTCAGAAGCCCTCTTTGTGTATAAGAGAAAGTGGGAAGTGAACTAGATGTATTGGTGCCCCAAATAAAATTAGAATTTCATTTAGAAGGAATAAAGAGAGAGTATATATTGAATAGCAAACCAACATTTTCTCTAGAGTTCCTACTGAGATAACAATAGTTAATTTTATCAATTTTGTTGATTATTGCAATTTTATAGTAAAATAATTTAAATTCATAATTTTGCAAGAGATATCTTAAAAATTTCTTAATAAATTATTACTTTCTAGGCTTAAAAAAGTACCTCTGGACAGTAAGACAGATTTTAGTTTGATTCTGTACTATAAAAAGGAATAATCTTTCCTTTTACTCCTCATTTTCTACTCAGACTCCTACAGTCCTGAAAGGGTTCTGCCATTATCCTTTGCAAATTGATATAGAGATAGTCCTGGAAGCTTTATTTAGCTATTTAACATTTACCAATTCAAGCCAGATTGCATTCTTTGTTTCCTGGTGCTCAAGGAAGAAATATCTTGACATGTAGTAAGTAATTCCATGAGATTCTCCAAAACTTGGGCCAAAACTTACATTTTTGTAATTGTATTATTTTCAGAATGGTTGCAAGTATTATTGCTGAGTTACTTGGAAAACATGTTCTTGTCTTATTCTATTGTTATTAGATGATTGAGCTGGAAATGTTTATGCAGCTTTTATAATGGAGATTTATTGGCTGAGTATGTGTGCCTGCTGCTGTCTTTGGCATTTGGATAATAAATTAACTTGTAGGTGGCCATGGGAAGGGAGTGTTATGAATGGACTGTGCCTACGCTTTTTGGGTACCAAATTATATTTGCTACAAGCTTGCTGTGCCATACCTTTATTTCTTCAACTATTATAAAGCTGTTAATTTTCGCAGTGATGGATGGCAGTAACCTTTCCCACACAGAGCTAATCTCTGCATGGTGTATGTCAGGCTAACCTGCGGGTGGAGATGTCTGTATAAAGGTTTGGTCCGAATGCCAAAGTTACTTCATAGCATTATACGCTTCCTTTTAGCAGTAGCCTTTGCCTATTTCCAACTGTCTTGAGATTAACTCACTTATTTCATAAATTTGGATAATTTATGAAGTTGCAAATTACAGCTCTAATTAAGTCTTCCTTTAAATTTGTTATGCCAATGTAGATGCTTATGGTAAGTAACTCAAATTAAAATGGTTTGAACTTTGATATTCCGAAGGTTGAGTATTTCAATCATTTTAAGTTAGTTTATATGAGCAGTAAAATGGTCTTGTGACTAGCTCAGACCACTAAAATCCATATGAGAACACAGGCTCCCTTTAGCAAATAAGTGAGATTGTGTAAATTCTTTACCTGGAGATCTAAGAATGTCTACAGTAGTAGAACCAGGCTCTATACATTTATACTCGTACAACAGGGGGGTTTCTGAGCAGCTTTATTTTAACCTTTAAAATGATTACGTTGTTAGTTTACCGTAAGCATCTATGCTGGAGTAATTGGTGTTCATTGTTTTTCTTCTTTTCTCATTTTCAAATGGTATAAAACAACACAGGATTAGGGAAAAGTATAGAAAAGAGTGAATGTGGGTAAATGACTGACTTTTCATCTTGACTTTTCCGAGGCAAGTTTCATGTATTCACTGTAAATTATCTGGAAGAAAGCCATTTAGTTACTGTCTTAGTTATCTAATGCAGCTATAACGGAAATACCACAAGTGGATGGTTTAAAGAACCAGAAATTTCTTCTCTCACAGTTAGGAGGGTAGAAATTTGAATTCAGAACTTTGGCTCTGGAGAAAGATCTTGTCTCCTTTCAGTACCCACAGTCGTAGGACCCACAGTCCTTGGAGTTCTCCATGTGTGTTGGCATTAGTCTTACTCTAGATCTAGAACTTCAAAGTGCTACCCCAGGACTAAAGGATGTACTCCATTCCCAGCTCTTCTGTCTTGCTTGTATATAAAAATCTTTGATTGGTATTTTATGGTAAGATCAAAACATCTAGCCAGCCTCAACCTCGTAGATTTGATGATAGTACATATATACCTCAAAGGGTTCCTGTGAGAATCAAATTAGTTAATATATTTAGAGAACATAAGCTATTACCTGCCAACTAATAAATGCTGCATAAGTGTTAGCTATTGTTTATATGCACTAGAAATATAAAAGAATTGTTGCTTTATTTATTTAAAAATTTTAAGTTATGTAATGCCATTTCTCTGTGCAATGCAAAGCGTTTTCCATTGGGTAAGTCTTTCTTTCCTTTTATTTCTTATATGATAATGGTGAAAAATCTAACAACAAGTACTTTGAATGCATTAATAATGTTCATCTGGAGTGACAAACTAAAGGTGAGAATAATGCTGACTGTGGTGGTTAAGGTTATATGTCAACTTTGCTGGGTCATCATTCTCAGTGTTTTGACTGTTGTGTAATTATATAGTCATCTTCCATTTTTATGATCTGATGTGATCATCCATTTTTCATAATGCCAATTTCTGCTTAATGATCCAGTCTCTGGAATATAACTATGTCCATAAGTGTGGAGTGGATGTACTTATAAAGCTTGTTACTTCTATAGGAATAGTCAGTAGCTCAGTCTTCCACTATCACCAACACTATTATAACTGTAGTTAAAGTCTGTTAATCCCTGGGTATTTTATGCTTTCCTGAACTGTTGGGAGTAAGGATAAGAGTAACAGAAAGGGAATTAAGGTTTGTAAAAATTCATGAATAGGGGAGGAGAAATACTGTCTTCACTTGAATTCTATGTAATCTTTGGAGGAGAGGTGGGTGTTGCAGGGACAACTGGTTTGGAGATAATGCTTTTAAATGTAGATGTTTACTTATAGGCTTGGACTTCTTGCTAATAATTCTAGTTTACAAGGAAATAATCATAAACTTGTAGATTTGGAAGGACAATCATTATATGATAGTCTGTATAAACAGAAATCAAGGCTGACAGAAGATAAATAATTTGAATTAAAACAAAACACCCAAACCAATGCCATCAAGACAATTCCAACTCATTGTTGTTGTTAGATGCCATCAAGTCGGTACCGACTCATAGCGACCCTATGCACAGCAGAATGAAACACTGCCCGATCCTGGGCCAACCTCACTATTGTTGCCATGCTTGAGTCCATCGATACTGCCACCTGGCCAATCCATCTCATTGGAGGTCTTTCTCTTTTTCTCAGACCCTACCAAACATGATATCCTTCTCCAGTGACTAGTCCCTCCTGACAATATGTCTGAAGTCTGAGAGACAGAGTTTGACCATTCTGGCCTCCAAGAAGCACTCTGGCTGCACTTCTTCCAACATGGATCTGTTGGTTCTTTAAGCAGCCCATGACACTTTCAGTATTCTTCTCCAACACTATAACTCAAAAACATCACTTCTTCTATAGTCTTCTTATTCACTGTCCAGCTTTCGCATGCATATGAGGTTATTGAAAATACATGGCTTGGGTCAGGAGCACTTTAGTCCTCAAGCTGACATCTTTGCTCTTCAACACTTCAAAAAGGTTTTGTGCAGCGGATTTGCCTAATGCAA
>NW_006408618.1:10047992-10049886 GCF_000296735.1 Chrysochloris asiatica
GATGCCACATTTTTCTTCATAGAACCCAGCTTCTCAGATTATTTGCTCAGCATACAGGTTGAATTAAGTATGGTGAAAGAATACAACTCCTGTCACACACGTTTCTTAATTTTAACCATTCAATGTTCCCATGTTCTGTTCTAACAATTGCCTCTTGGTCCATGTACAGGTTCCTAATGAGCACCATTAAGTGTTCCGGAATACTCATACTTTACAGTATTGTCCATAGCTTGTCATGATGCCCATAATCAGAAGCCTTTGCATAGTCAATAAAGCATCTTTCTGATATTCTCTGCTTTCAGCCAAGATCCATTGGACATTAGCAATGATATCCCTCATTCCACGGCCTCTTCTGAATCCGTCTTGAACCTCTGGAAGTTCTCTGTCAATGTATGCTTGCAGCCGTTTCTGTATTACCTTTGGTAAAACTTTACTCACATGGGATATCAAAGAGATTGTCTGATGAGTTCCACATTCCATTGGGTTACTTCTCTTTGGAATGTGCATTGATATAGATCTTTTCCAAGCAGTCAGCCAAATAGCTGTCTTCCAAATTTCTTGGCATAGATGAGTGAGTGACTTCTGTGCTGCCTCACTTTCTTGAAAGATTTCAATTTTTATTCCATCAATTCATGGTGCATTGTTCTTTGCCAATTGCTTTAATGCACCTTGGACTTCCTCCTTCAGTAGCATTGGCTCTTGATCATATGCTACCTCTTGAAACGATTGAACATTAGCATTTCCTTTTGGTACAGTGACTCTTGGTATTCACCCTTTATAGGGTTTTCATGGTTGTAAATCTTTATGAGAGCAAAAAGCCTCATCTTTCTCCTTCGGAATGATTGGTGGGTTTAAACTGCCCACCTTGTGGTTAGCAGTCCAGTATTTATTCTACAGCAGCACCTGAGCGTCTTAAATAATTTGAGTAGGGCTGGTATGGAACCAAAATCCCAATGCCATCTGATTGATATCAACTCATAGTTGCTTTAAGAAGCGCCAATACAGTAATTCACATCTCCTGACCATAATTCTTGTGTTTACTACAGATAATATAAATGAGCTGTTTTGTATGAGCTCAACCTTTTAAAGTCCTTTTAGCTTTCTGATGTTTTTTTTTTTTTTTTTTTTAACATGGGTAATTGTATTCAGGTTTCAAATGTGTCAAGTTTTTGCATAAAGCTATGTGTAGATTGAAGTCCATATTGGCCTTAAGGTCTGTTTGAACTGTCAAGTTGGTGGTTCAGACTCACCAACTATACCTCAGAAATCCTATACAGGTTGTTATGAGTCAGAACCAACTCCATGACACTTAACAACAGTAACATTGTATATATTGTGATACTGAGTGTGTGGTTGAATTGTGTCAATCCTTTTTTGGGGGAGTTTGATACTGTAGAATGTGGTGCTATAGGGTAAGCATTGCACTGCTAACCACAAAGTTAGCAGTTCAAAACTACCAGTTGCTCCTTAGAAACCCTTTACAGGGTTGCTATGAGTTGGCACCAACTTGATGGCATTTAAACAACAACAGTGCTATAGGATAATCACTGGTAACCAGAAGGTCAGCTTTTCAGATCTACCAGCCATTCTTTAAAACTTGTTACAGGTTCTCAGTGAGTTGAAATACACTCAGCCACATACAACAATAATAGCATTTTAGCTAGTGTCTTCTTTGTTTGCTTTTTAGAGTTCGCAGGAGATGAATAAAAGGTTAAATAGGTCTTTTAAATATTTTTTGATTTGTAGTTTAGTATGTGAAACCTAAGTACTTTAAATACTACTTGTATGGCACTGTAGTATAAGCACTGGACTGCTAATGCTAACTACAACGTCGGCAGTTCAAACCCACTAGCTGCTCCCTTGGAAACTTTATACAGGGTCTCTATGAGTCGAA
>NW_006408618.1:10050391-10063987 GCF_000296735.1 Chrysochloris asiatica
AAAAAAATGCTAGTTCTAAAATTGCAGAGGTATCATAGTATAGTTTACTGAAATTTCTCATTATAAATGGGTTCACTTAATTTACTCTCTATTCCCTTAAGCATTAAATGACATTAAGTTTTAAACCATTCTCCTTTCAAAACCAGACCAGTTGCTATCTAGTTGTTTCTGACTTGTGGCCACCCCATGTGTTTCAGAGTATAATTGCTGCATAGTTTTCAAGTCTGTTACTTTGGTGTGGTGCTGTAGGCTAAGCACTGGGCTGCTAATCATAAGTCAGCGGTTCAAATCCACTAGCTATTCCTTGGAAACCCTATAGAGGGTCACTGTGAGTTGCAACTGACTTGATGGCACTTAACCACCACCTTTGGCAAGCAGAACATTCAAGGCACCTCTGAGTGGGTTTGAGCCTGTAATGAATTCTGACACCACCTCTCTGGAGTAGGACTAGACTTCACAAGTTAAGGGTGTAGTCCTCTGTAAGACTGCCTTCACTTTAGACACCAGCTACAAGTCTGGGAGTCCCTTAGGTCATCCTTGGATCTCTGGTGTGGTGCTGTAGGGTAAGCACTGGACCTCAAGGTTGATATGAATCATAAGGTTGGCAGTTCATATTCACCAGGCACACCTCAGAAAATACCTATACAGGGTCTCTATGAGTTGGAACCGACTCCACGGCACTTAACAACAGACCATCCTCACTTCTGATAAGGCAAATTTTGTGGCCTGCACTGTTCCCTTACATTAGATAATTCACTAGAATGACTTAACAGAACTCAGAAAAGTGCTGTACTTACCATTACAATTTTGTTTTAGCAAAAGGATACAAACCAGAGCAGCCAAAAGGAGAGATGCATAGGATGAAGTGTCAGATGTCCTAAGGGAATATGTCACTCTTCTAGGACACCATTGTGTGACAGTGTGCAGAGAATATTGGCCATCAGGAAAACTCACCCGAGCTTTGGTGTCCATCCTTTTTCTTGGGCTTTCATTACATCATTGGTCATGCGACTGAACGTAACTTCAGCTCTCTTTAACTCGTTGGAGGTCAGGTTGATATCTCCTGGCTCAAAGCTCCAATCTTTTAGTCATTCTTTCCAGTATGGCCAGCTTTCAATCTGAGTTAGCTTTTTCATTTTAACTCTCAAGGGTCCACCTGCAGAAGCATCTTTAGTATAAACTATCAGTTGTGGTCTGAGGGGCTTATCATGAATAGCAAAAAATCACTTTAATTACTTGGAGAACTATAAGGGTTTAGAGACTGCCTCTCAGGAATCAGAGGGTAAAGGGCGGTCAAATTCTTCATTACACATTTACTATAAAATTATAGAAGAAACCTGGGAGGTCATTAAGTCCAAATTCTTCATTTGTAGATGAAAAATTTGAATCTTGGAAACGTGGGGTTATAAGCAGAATCAGGCTTATGGCTCAGTTTGCCTGACTCTAATAAGTGCCCTTTCTAATAGCACTGAGGCCAAGTAAAAATGGAAGAGGAAGTCAGATCACTTAAAGATGCAAAATGGATTGTTGGGTAAAAGGTTTAATTGTCTCTTAAGGTCAAATGAAAAGAGATAGGAAGCAAAGTGACCAGTAGAAACAGTTATGAATAATCAGAATACAAGATTAAAAAAATAGGGGGTCTTTAAAAAGTACCTAGAAAATGGAATGGAAAGATAATGGAATTTTCCCATCACCTTCTTTTAGACCCCTCTTACATAATTAAAAATTTTTTTTTAAGATAGGTGGTTTGCAAACTATTTGTCTATTAAGATAGATTGAAAATGCCTTCTGGGAAAGGCAAGAATAAGTGTGTTAAGATTCCAGAGAAGCTTCATATAATGTGTGTTAAGATTCTTGGGAATTATATTGTCAGATTTTACCCTTTAGGTAAGTTGTGCTCTTTATAATTACGGAGAATTGAATCAATTGAAAATCAACCTAAGAATCTTAAATATTGTCTGAAGTAGAGATAAATACTGAGAAAGTACTTCTTTGTAGAAGATATGATTAAGAATTTAGAAAACAAAGCAATCAACTGAAAAAAAAAAACTATTAAAATTGCCAAAAATAGTAAAGTGATGAGAAATATGATAAAAATGTAAAATAACCATCATCTACCTAGTAAGTTTTCTAAAATCAAGTCATGTACTTATTATATCTCTGAATTCCTCCATTATTGCCCAGAATGCCTAGTATTAGTCCTGAATTAAAAACTTTTCAAAGCCACCATCATTATATGATTAAATAAGTATCTGCAATAGAGAGATAAGGTTAAATTAGTAGGAAATGATTGTTTTGAAGATGCTCTGTAGTAATAAGTGGAAGCACGTAGGACTCATTCATAGATTTTAAATAGAAAAGTTTCTTTTTTAAATTGGGAGATGAAATATATTAAGATTAATCCTTTAGTACATGCTAGATAGAGAGGACAGATCTAAAGTCATGGGAATCGGGGATATTTCAGCCTATGAGCTAAGCAGTGGCTCTCTAAAAAAAGTAAAGGAAGATATGGTTAAGAAACTTTTTTTCTTTTAATTTTAAACTAATTTTAGATTTATAGAAGAGTTCCAAAAATAGAATAGTACAGTGTGTGTGTATATGTATGTATATACACACACATACGTACATACATATATGTGTGTATATATATATATATATGTGTGTGTGTGTGTGTGTGTGTGTACATATATATATGTGTGTGTGTGTATATATGTGTATGTTAAGTGCCGTTGAGTCGGTTCCGACCCATAGTGACCCAGAACAGGGTTTACAGACAGACAGATGCAAAGAGATAGAGTGTCCTGGTGTGTGGCACTGTTGGATAAGCACTGAACGATTAACCACAATGTCGGTGGTTCAAACCCACCTTGGAAATCCTACAGGGTGTACAGCTTTTTGACAACAATTAGATTAATTGGCTGTGCAGTTCTACCTTTAATCAATGTGATTTTTCTGTCACCAGAATTTGATGTGTACTGTTGTTAGTGCCACCGAGTCAGTTCTAACTCATAGTGGCACCCTGTATTGGGTTTCCGAGAAGCGGCTGGTGGGTTTGAACTGCCATCTGTGTTGTTAGCAGTACAGTGCTTATCATACAGTGCCACACCAGGAGTACCATTTACTTATTTATTTACCTCTTAGCCATCCTAGTTGGGAGTAAAATGGTATCTCATCGTGTTTTTTTGATTTGCATCTCTGATGGCTAATGATGTTTAGGTTATTGATGGCTATTTGTCCTCTTTGAGGAAATGCCTATTCAATTTTTTGTTCATTTTATAATTGAATTATTTGTCTTTTTATTTTTTTCAGTTGTCTAAAGTTTTATATGTATTTTGATTATTAGATTCTCATCAGATAACGTAGTTTCTGAAGATATTCTCCCAGTCTGGAGCTTGGTTTTTTTCCCGCTATTTTTGATAGATTCTTTTGATGGACTAAGGTTTTGATTTTTATGAGGTCCCATTTATTTATAGACACATGCTAACCCAACCTTATAATGAATATTTTGGGTACATATTTTGAGGCTATTGCTAATTGACAAGAAGCATTTTAAGAGAATTATTACTAGGTTTTTATATCTACTTAATGATTTTTTATTTATAGACATTTTATGTCTACTTTTATATCTATTTATGATTCAAGGTTAATTATAAGAGCTAAAAAGAAAGGGAACTTTCCTACATTTTGAGCCTAGCTCACTGGTTATATTGTTGAAAGAGAATAGTTCATTTTGGCTATCATTGACTCAGCCTATTCTCCATTATAACCTAGTTCTGTAAACTATATAAAAGAGTTTGGGCAGATAATCCAGATCTTTTTCTAGGAAACAGGGCTATAAACCACTTTGATTGTATAGTCTTCAATTGCTAGGAGATAACGGAATATTTCAGAGCATACATGCCATTCTGGTACAGACTCCTCAATCTTTAGCCAGAGCCATCAGGCTACCTGTTTTGTCTTCTGGCAAAATTTTATAAATATAATTTATACATTTTCCATCTGATGAACTTGAATGTTATTTTTAAATTGCCAACATTCTTAGAAACACCCTCTGCCCCCCAAGAACGTAACTCATCAAGTGTATTACACACCAGGCAAAAAATTTTTTTAGTAGTGTGGTTATTGTTGTATAAGAGCAGTTGGTGGGTTTGAACCACCAACCTTGTGGTTAACAGTGTAGTGCTTATCCTACAGTGCTACACCAGGACTCCTAGTAGTGTGGTGGTGACATCTAATTTATTATAATTTACATTCTACCTTTTAGAAAATCTGTTACTGTCTTCTAGGAGACTTTTTAGTTAGTTCTAAATCAGCCTCCCACAGTCTTAAAACGTAGAGACAGATCTTGCTGGAACACTGTCATTTTGCCAGCCGAATTTTAATTTCCTTCCCTTTAAAGAATATGCGGAATATGTTCGACTTCCTTTCTCAGTTCTGCTTAAAGCCCCCATGAGTAACTTTACCACTGATGACTGACTGACTGACTGTCACCAAGTTGTGGGTGTATTCCATAGGACTTTGTTGTGACTATTGTGCCTCTGTTCTGTATAGGAAACCATATATAGGTAGGCCCCATTACATTCATCTGAAGTTGTTATGGAGAACTTGAATCAAAACCAAGGTCCCTTCTCCTTCCCAGTAATTAGTAATTTGCCATTTGAGTTCATAGCTTCCAGAAACTTGCTGTAAAATAGTTTAATTACACCACCCCCTCCAACCCTTGAATTTCTTGCCTTGTTTAATGATTACTAGGTATTTAATTGCAAAGGGTATTTAAGAAGTTCTGTTCAGGTAATATTTGCTTCACAGCTGGGAGCTCACAATTACTGCCTTAGAGTAGAAATCTAGAGCTCAAGAAATTTTAACTGCAAGTTTAAAAATGATTACGTTTACAGCACAATAAATACTAGAATAGAGCTCGCAGAGTATTCACTATTTGTTACTGAAAGCACATACATAATGCAAAGTAGAAACAATTGTGATTTAAATTATTTGTTTTGAGAATTTTCTCTCATTTATCTAACCTGAATTTATTTTTCCTTTTGTACTTTATAAACACAATTTCTAAGTAAGCATTGTTTGATTTTACCTTGTCCTTTCCCTCATTGTATTAGATAGTTATAGAATACATATAGATAATGTGTTAGTTTAGTAGATTTCTTATAAACAGTATACTCTGAATATGATATAAGTGCTGATGCGCAACTTTGGTGTTTAACAGTGAATTGTGGGTGGCACTTGAGGATATGTCTGATTTATATTTTTTGTTGTCAATATCAGCTGTGTTGAGATGTATAATTTTTATTTGATAGGAAAACACATAAAACTAGAGTGGCAGATGTCAGCTTAAATGTTAGACTTCTTTTGAGCTGCTCAGCAATTCTCATATACAAGAGGAAGTGATGGATTTTTTAGATGGTTGACATTTAACGGGTCCTGTTGAGTAGGTAGAGAAGACAGCAAATGAGCTAAGGCATCAATCATTTGACTTTCTAATAAATGCTGTTCTTAAGTACATCGTGAAAAAGGTTTAGAAATACAAATCTGATAGTTATAAATGGGCAGATAATAACTGATTTAAATAGAAGAAAATATGATATTAGAACAGGCTTGAATAAAGTCATTATGTCCAAAATCCCTGGCAGTATCATTTCATGAGCGCTGAGACTAGTGTAGTGTTTCATTTATGAAACAGCAATTCATTTTAGCCTAAATTGTTGTTGTTGTTAAGTACCATCAAGACAGTTCTGACTCATAGTGATCTTGTATAAGGGTGTCCAAGGAGCGACTGGTGGGTTTGAACTGCCAGCCTTGTGGTTTGTAGTACAGATCTTATCCTATAATGCCACACCAGGAGTCCTAAATGCCTATTCATATTATCATCTTTTCTTTAAGTACCTGACATTATGGATAGCCAACTTTCTTTGTGTATACAATTATTACATATCAGAGGTGATGAGGTTCTATGCCCTGGAGTCGCTTTTGACTCATAGTGACTCAGTATAGTGTTTCCAAGGCTGTTAATCTTTACCGAGTAGAAAGCCTTATCTTTTTTCCATGGAGTTGACTGGTAGAGTTGAATTGCCAAAGTTGTGGTTAGCAACCCAGCTCATAATTCACTACGCTACCGGGGCCTTGATTTTTTTTTATACAAATCACAATATTTGAACATTATATGTTGATTTTCTGAACTCTTTTTCACCTGTGGAACATCATCTTCCATGTTCTGTTCCCTAGCCCACCATGATAATTTTGAACAAATGCATTATGACACTTTTTCTCCCAGACCACTGACAATAATTTGCAGTGTAGGCATTTGGGTTGGCAGTGGGATAAATACTTTTGCTATGCCTTGCCTTGTGGAGGGAATCAGTCTCCCAGAAGTCCTAGACTGTCCGGTGCTTCTCTGGACCACTAAATAGCCAGCACTTGCAGTTTATTTGTTTACAGAGATGTCCATCAATCCGGGCTATCCCCCAGGTCCTGCCCTTTCTTTGCTGTCACTCCTCTTCCTCTTCTATTTTCACTTCCCAATCTTTACTCTAGAGGAAGTGAGGAGTTGGTCAGTGGAAGGACTATAGTTCTGTGTTGTTGTTGTTGTTATGTGCTGTCAAGTTGGTTCCAACCCACAGCGACCCTAAAACAGGGTTTCCAAGGCTGTAAATCTTTACGGGTGCAGAAAGCCTCGTCTTTCTCCCGCAGAGCAGCTGGTAATCTCGAACTGCTGACCATAAGGTTCGTGGCCCAATTCGTAATGACTATGCTACCAGAGCTCCTTATAGTTCTTTCTGTAAGAAGGAGAAATAACACATTGCAATGGAGTAATTTTTGACTCATAGAGCCTCTATAGGACAGCGTAGAACTGCTCTGTATGTTTTCTAAGGTGGCACTGTGGGTTAATGCGCTGTACTGCAAAGTCGCTTTGAACCACAAGATTAGCATTTCAAGTTCATCAGCCCCTCCTTGGAAGCCCTATACAGCGTCGTTATAGGTCGGAACTGACTTGACAGCACTTAACAACAACAACAACAACAACAACAACAACATATCTTTACAGAAGTAAGCGTCTACATCTTTCTCCCATGGAGTGGCTGGTGGGTTGGAGTTGCTGACCTTTTGGTTAGTAGCCAAGGGCTTAACTATGATATTACCAGGGTTGCTTGAAAGGAATAATTGTTGTTAAGTGCTTTTGAGTTGGTTCCGACTTATAGCGATCCTGCATAGGGTTTCTGAGGAGTGACTGGTTGATTTGAACTGCTAACTGCAAGGTTGCGGCACACCAGGGAAGAGAAATAACTGGTTCTAATTTCCAAAGTTGTAGGAACTTTGGGTGCCTATGAGTGTTACCTGCTGCTCCCTGAGTTGTTGGATTTTGTGGTAAGGGTGGAGTTCAGATAATAGGTAGGGCCCTCATAGCTATCATTAGGGATTTGATAACTTTTAGCATTCTGAGAACATACTACCGTTATAGTAGATAAAGATTTTTAGACTAGCATACACATTCAGCTTTTAGATATATCTTTAGAAATACGATATATAAAAGTAGGATAGTGCCAATAACAGATGATGCTTTACTATAGGCTTTGGTAGGTATAAGGTACAAAAAGTAATGAAGTTACCTTTAAAATGCTAATATTTTAAATACTCTTTTTCAGCCTTACACATCTCATTTAAAAACCACTCGTCAAAAAATCCTTCTTATTGGGATTGTTCTTCATCTTCTGCTGGTTTACGATGAGTTTTTTTTAAGGTGGATGCCCCAGATTAGTAGCCATTGGCTACATTTTGTGTGGCTGCTTTGTTGTACTTGTATAGTACCCTAAGAGGTTAGGATAGGTAGGCAGATACATGCTTGATTATAAAACTAACACCTTATTTTTTTTTTATCTAACACAGTGAGTACATTTTATTATAATTACAATGCCCCTGTTGGCATTTGAGTTTGCCATCTAACCCGCCCCCCCCCCCAACTCCCAACCCAGGAATAGAGGTAAGGGGTATTATAATATAGTGAAGGAATAGGTTTTGGAATTAAACCAACTTGAGTTCAAAACCCTATCTTCCTTGTACCTTGTGTGTGTTCTTGGACAAAGGAGTTGACAGTCTTATTTACCTCATTTATAAGATGTGGAAAGTAATAATATTTTTTGAGAATTAAATGAAAGAAACAGTTTATGTGTAGCCTGTAGCACATCATAGGGATTCTGTAAATGATAGTGATTATTATTATAGATAGAGTTAATGGAAGCACCTGTTACTTGGATATCCCACATGCCTTCTTCTCCCTTTTAATTCAGATCCCCAAGTTGCTTTTTGTGGAAGTATGTAATTAGATGACTCTCTTAAAATTTACATGATGCATCCCCTCTTTAAGAGGAAAAAAATGTTTGTAGCTCTTTTTTAATAGATACCAGTCTCATTCTGATATTTCTGAAGTGATAGGACATGTGGCAACATGCAAATGTTACTATATTTTAATAGAACTGTTTCTTGATGACTTCTAGATTTTAAGGCCCAAATTGACAGATTACAATACTGAAGCACTTTGTATTGGCTAAATACAATCTTAAAGGGTTTTAATCATACTGGATCAAATAGGGTAAAATATGACTTGAAAATTGAAATATAAATAACAGAAGACTTTATTAGAAGATAAAACATGGTTGTAAAAGAGTGAAAGTTTAAGTACTATCTGTACTACATGATATTTCAAAGTAAGTTGTGCAAATTAGCATTGCATTAGATATCTTGAGTTTTATTTTTGGCCTTGTAGGATAAACACTGAGCTCCTAACCACACAGTCTGAAGTTCAAACCCATTATCTGCTCTCCAAAAACTCTATACAGGCTTGCTATGAGTCAGAACCAACTTGATGGCACTTAGCAAGAACAACATCCTTCATATTTTAGTGTTTATTATGCATGTACAGATGAATGCCAGAAGAAACCTTGCTCGTGAAATGATGTCACCATAGCATCCATATTGGTGACACCTGCTTAACTGTCCTGTATATACGTCCTCTAAGTAGGCCAGTCACATAATACGGAAGACAGACCTGGCATATCTTATTTCAGAGTAGTGCCAAGACTCTGTCTTGGTTACTTTGTCTGCTTACAACCTAATAGTGTTCAGATGCCCTAGAAAATAAAAACAATGTGATGCAGGGAAAGCTTTCCAAAACAGATGAATGTACGCATCCACTTGTGTGTTTCTAAAATGGCTCTCACTTATTAGACAATTGTTGAAAACTAGGGAACCCAATTTTTTCCAAACCCTTCTGCATCTATTCCAGAAAATACCACTTTGGGTAAGTGTGCTCAAAGCAAAAGTAGAAATGACCAGCACTTTTAATTTTCTAGTCACTCTGAGAAAATAGTTTCAAAAACTATAATAGCACTTTTGTTGTTGTTTTTAAGTGCCACTGAGTTGGGTCTGACTCATAGTGACCCTGTTTAGGGTTTCCGAGGCTTTAAAAATCTTTGCGGGAGCAGTAAACCTCATTTTTCTTTTGTGGAGCAGCTGGTGGGCTTGAACCTGGACTTGGTGGTTCGCAGTCTGATATTTATCCTATGGAGCCACATGCTCCCCATAATAACACTAGTGCAGACGAAAAACCAAACATTGTAACTTAATAAAGCCATAAAGTAATAAAATTTATAATTATAAATTTACATGTTAGTTGAGATGAAAGTCTTTTATTTTAATAATGAAACTCATGAAATGAGATTAAGATCAGCCTGGTAATAAAGAGGTTCCTTGTTATATTAAATTTGTTAACTAAGTCTGTCTAGTGAAGAAGTTGGACAGTCAGTGAAACGTCTGACTTAAGGAACATTTGAGTGAAAGATAGCTTGGTTGTTTGTTTGATTGAATGTGCAGGATTGACCCCTACAAAAGAAAGAGGATGGAGTCATAACCAGATTCTTTGAAACTATAGAATACTAAACTGGGATGTATTAGGCACATTCATCCCGTAGAATCAGTACCCTAAAGAATTTGATATTGCGGACATATTAAACTTCACATTCTTTCTGATAGCTTTCCTGTCCTCTTTTTCCTTTTTTCCCCACATGTTAAGTGCCGTGGTTCTGACTCAAAGAAACCCAGTATAGAGTTTCAGAGGAGCAGCTGGTGAGTTTGAACCACCGACCTTACAGTTCAAACTGACCTTGTGGTTCATTCAGTGCTTATCCTACAGTGCTATACCAGAACTCCTTTGTTTCACATAGTTGAAGGTTTTCCTATCTGTCCTCTCTGCTGATAGGGCGCTGCAGGATAATGTGCTAGATTACAAGGTCAGTTTGAGGTGTGAGGTTGGCGGTTCAAATCTATCAGCTGCTTTTAGGAAACTGTACAGGTTGCTATGAGTTGGAACTGTCTTGATGGTACTCAACAGAGACATTTTATTTTCTCTCTTTTAACTATGAAATGTTCTAAACACATTTGTTTTTCCTTTTTTTTCATATAATTAAAAAATTGATAGAGAATTCAGATGCCATTAAATTCACCCCTTATATATTTATAAACATTTATTGTAATTTAATGAGTAAGATTATAGAGCATATTAGTTTTGCATTCAATATTCATACATAGTTTGTTTCATGATATTGATTGCAATCCTCACAGTGTCACAGCATTCTTCCCACTTCATCCCTGGGCTTGCCACATTTGTCTTTCTTTTCTGCTTTCTGAACTTTATCCCTGGACAAATGCTGCCCTTTTCATTGTTCTAAGTAGTGCGTGCTTGGTGGCATTGTTCACCACATGGGCCTGTTGGTCCTTTGACTGACAGTTGAGTTTATTGGATGGTTTGCAGGGTGACAGAAGACCAGAGTCCAGGGAATTCCACCAATCTCTATCAGATCAGTAAGCCTGGTGTTTTGTATGATTTTGAGTTTTGTTCCACATTTTCCCCCCACTCTGCCCCAGACCTCTTTCAAAGCTTCCTTTTAAAGCTGTCAACAGTAGTAGCTGTGCATCATCTAGTTCTGGGCTCAGTTGTGGAGGCTGAGGTTTACGTGGTCCATTAGTCTGTTGGACTAATTGTCTTTGATTTTCTTCACAGTTCTTTGCTCCAAACGGGGAGAGACCAACAACTTACAAATTCACCCTTGTAAAGTGTACACTTCAGTGTGTTTTAAATTTTTTATAAAAGGATATTTTATAAAATAGCATTTATGTAAAAAAAAACCCAAAACATTTATGTAAGTGAAAACTTAAAACCATTTTAAAAATCCAATGATAAGTAATTTCTGAAATTACTTATGACAAAATATTGTACAGTTATGTTTTCTGTTTGAAACTTTTTCTTGTAAATTGAGTGAAGGTTTACAGACAAGATCATAAGTTTTACATCCAATAAATCACATGCTTTGTTTCTTCTCAGTGATTGCAATCTCTTCCATGTAGCAACAGTTATTCTACTTCCTCCCTAAGGTTCCTATTTCCACTCCAGCCTCCTTCCTGGCCTACAATTCAGTATTAAAACAAACAAACAAAAAACCCCACAAAGTGGTGCAACCATCACTGCTATCTAAATTCCAGAACATTTTATCACTCTGAACAAAAAAACCCCTATGCATATAGTCATTTCCCATTTTTCTCCACCTACCGTACTCCCCTCTGCCACAATCCTTGACAACTGCAACTCTTCTTTCTGTCTCTATGGAGTTGCCTATTCCATACATTCATATAAATGGAATTGTACAGTAGTTGTCCCTTTGTGCCTTCTTTTATTTTCTGTTATGGCAGAATAATGTTTCATTGTATGAATAAACACACATTGTTTATCTACGTACCAACTGATGAGCATTTGGATTGCTCCCCCATTTTGCCTCTTATGAATGGTGTGCTGCTATGAACATTGTGTACAACTTTTGAGTACCTAGTTTTAAGTTTCTTTATTTTCTGAGTCATGTTATTTCTATTTAACTTTTTTTGAGGCATTATAAAAATAATGGTGAGCATGGTGGCGCCATATGATAACCACTGGTTGGTGGTTTGAGCCCACCAGATGCTCCACGGAGGAAAGATGAGACTTTCTGCTCCCACAAAAATTTACAGCCTCTGAAACCTTATACAGGGTTATTATTACAAGCCTGATCTGAACTCTGTGGCACTTAACAACAACAGCAGCATTTCACATGCCTACTAATATGGAGTCCTAGTGTGCTGCTGTAGGATAAGCACTGGACTGCTAACCACAAAGTCAGTAGTTCAAACCCACCAACAGCTACTCGGAAGCCCAGTACAGAGTTGCTGTCAATTGGAACTGACTTGATGGCTTTAAAAACCACCACCACCACCACCACCAGGTAAAATGAAAGTTTAGATTTCTCCATATCGTCATCAGTATTTGTTATTGTTCATCTTTCTGTTATAACCATCATTGTAGTAAGAATGTCACATACCAGACAGTATTGCAGAGCTGACTGTATGGCAACTAGTGGTAACAACAGAAAATTGGTATAAACTGGTATATCTTATTTTGGTTTTGACATGTTTTCTGTTGACTAAAATGTTAAACATCTTTTCATGAGCTTATAACAATTTGTATATCTCCTTTTAAAAAACAAGCATCTTTAAATCCTTTGCCCACTTTGAATTTGGATTATTTGTCTTTTGATTGTTAAATTGTAAGAATTCTTTGTTATATTCTAAATACTAGGCCCTATCGGATAAATGATTTGAGAATTTTTTTCTCCCATTCTGTGTGTTGTCTTTTCACTTTGTTGATGGGGTCATCTAAAGCACAAAAGTTAATCTTTTGATGTAGCTCAATTAAATCAGTTTTTCCCTTGTTTGTACTTTTGGTGCCATGTCTTAAGAAATCATTGCCTACTCTAAAGTCACACAGATTTATAACTGTGTTTTCTTCTAAAGGTCTTACAGGTTTAACTTGTATAAAAGGGTTTCAAAAACTTTGTGGAAAATGGAAGTGCAAGACAATGGAATTTTCCCATGAACTTTTTGGAAGTCCCCTTATACATGTACATATAGGCCTTTGATCTATTTTGAGCCAATATTTGTGTATTGTGTGAAGGGTAGGGTTCGTTTTGTTAGGTTTTCAATATGTCTTACGTCTTTTTTGTTCCTCTGTTCCTTCATTATTATTTTTTTGTTAAATAGATATTTTTCAGTTTATTATTTGATTCTCCTTTCTTTTACTGTATTTTTGAGTTATTCTCTTGGGATTACATTAATTAACACTTTGGTGGTTTTGTGCCTCTGTGTTGGATTTGACTCATAGTGAACCTGCAAAGGGTTTCGGAGGCTACAAATCTTAATGGGAGCAGAAATCTCATCTTTTTCCCTTGGAGCAACTGGTATTTTCGAATTGTTGACCTTATGGCTAGCATCACAGCTCATAATCCGTTATGCTACCACAGCTTGTTGTTGTTAGGTCCCATCTAGTTGGTACTGACCCATAGTGACCATATGTACAGCAGAACAAAACACTGCCCGATCCTGGGCCAACCTCACTACTGTTGCCACACTTGATTCCATCGATGCTGCCTCTTGGCTAATCCATGTCATTGGGGGTCTTCCTCTTTTTCTCTGACACTCGACCTTAATGAACATGATATTCTTCTCCAG